>NC_072864.1:12820000-12822500 GCF_028858705.1 Grus americana
GGAGAAGTGCAGATGAGAGCGCAGTTCGGATCTGAGGAAATTTTCCCTTTGCCTTTAAAAAGGCTGAGCGGTGAACAGAGGGAGCGACTTCACGGAATAGGGGTAAACCAGGAGGTTTGTCCATCGTTGTCCGAGGGTAGAGCTGTGCACAGGAGCTGCCTTTGATCCTGCTCTGCACAACTGGCAGAGGGAGAAAGTACCTTTTGAGGATGCTTCTCAATCAACTTCAGCAGTTTGTATCTGGGATTAGCCATCATTGTGCTGCTGCGCTTTCTTTAGTGTAACCAGCGAACTTGTTTTCTAAGTGGTGCTTTTCCTTTCAGCCACGCCTGAAAATTTAATCCTTAGTATGTTATCCCATGCCAAGAAGAGAAGTCTCCGTTCACCAAGGCCAGCTCTTCCCTTTAGGATCGCTGTTGTATTGTTCACTTATCTGCCTTTCAAAAGAGAGCCAGAAACTTCTGTCAGGGGGGAAACAAATAATAAAAATCCTGTGAGTGTTTGGGCCTGAATGCCTGTTCACAAGGTGTTGGTAGGACTCATGGTGCGATTTTCTGTCTCTGTTGAGGGCCTCTCTTGGAGGTAAAACCCTAGCAATGAGATACTTTGTGTGCTTTTTGACTGTACCTTGAAAGAGATAAAAAAGATAATACTGATAAAAACTAAGGACTTCTGTTTTCATGTGTTTAATGTTTCTTGCTGAGTGTAGCATGGAGTTGATGTCCAAGAAGGTTCTCTGTATAAAAGTCAGCTACATCCTTGGTTGGTTTGAAAAGCAGGAATAGGTGAGGACTGTCCAGGTTCCTCTGTAGCAGGGCTTGCTTAGTACCTGATTTGGCTCCTATCTCTGATGACGATTTCTGGACAATAAAACCTCAAACAGGAGAAATGCATCGTTCCTCTTTTCAGTATGTGTCGTTAAGAAGCTAAAGTTTGTAATAAAGAAGTCCACTTGAAAGAATTGTGCTATGTTGAAGGCACACTTTTGCGATGTATTAGAAGAATAATGTGCACTATTGCAACAGGAAAAGGCTTCCTTGCCAAATGTACTTGAATTTTATTAAGTCCTACCATCTGCTTTCTTTGTAGTATTCTTAATTTCATGAGGAAAAGATCTAGGTGTATTCCATCTTTAAAAAATACCTTACAATTCCGACTCTTTATTTTTGTTTCCAATATTCCTTTGTTGATGCTTCTTACCGATATCCAGATCCCTTGAGTTTCTTTGCATAGCCGTGCCCGAGGAGAACCTAGTTGTTTTCAGTTGCTCTGTTTGTAGCATCCAGGGGATCCATCTTCAGATAGCTGTAGGTTTGTGGCCTTCTGTTTCAAGCCATTCCCAAGTTTGGTACAGGATATTTTCCTCATTTTCCTTATTGCGAAAATTTTCTAGGCCACCAGGGAGGCTCCATTTTGTCTGGGTTGCTTTTTTGATGAGGAGACAAAGTATATTGTAAAGACGGCAGACAGCGTGTGTTTCTGTGAAAGAACATGCCGCTCTTCCTTTGTTTTAAATGTTTTTTTAATATTTTAGGGCTTGTCTACAGAGAGAGATTATATCACGTTATGGTAGGGTGGGAATTTAAAGTAGCAATTTTGAAATGAATTAAATTAATTCAGAATAAAATATTCCTGTTCTGGCACAAATTAATCATGAATAATTAATTACAAATAATTAATGAGGAGTAACTATTCGGTATTTACAACCCCTTAACAGTTTTAGTTCTCTCTCAGCATCTCCGTCAGAGATCTGTTTACTGGCAGCAGCACCTCTAGCCTGCGTAAGAGCCAGTAGAACAAGGACCAAATGAAGGTACATAGATTTTTGTAGCATCTCTCGTAGGTGACCGTTCTTGTACTCAAGGAGGTTGATAGTGCGTGTGATTTTGCTCGCTAGCCATGTTGGTTTTGCAGAGTCTCCCCATAGTGAATGCTTGTAGTGCATTTATGGACTAACTGTCACATATTTTGCCATACGAAATGGATAATTAATTCTGTGACTGTTTCTGTACTGTCCTGAGAGTGCGTTGTGGAGACAGAGCGGGCACTGGGGTGCTGTTCCCGGCGACCGCGGAGCAGAAGGACTTGTGCGATCAAGCAGCCAGAGTGCCAGCGGTGGCCTTTGCTGTAGCTTTTGTCTTCTGGCTTTGAGGATCACTGTGTGCCTCTCCCTGGTGAAGACAGAGGAAAACGTCGTGCATACAAGCTGGTGCAAGATTGCATGTGGGAAGTGAAGTTTCAGCCAAGAGGTTGTAAAGAGGTTCAGGCCAGCGGCCAAACAGAGCTTGTTTGTGTTCGGGTATGCAGGCTCACATGGGCACGGCGGTACCAGACCAAGGAGTTTGTATATGCTCTGCTCCCTCTATGTGTATACATGCACACCGTGTACTTTGCTAGAGACGTGAATGCATTGGAATGGGGTATACGTGCTGCTCGGAAAAATACCAAAAGACAGTCACCATCCCGATAGTTGGCTTGTTGCTCAGCCGTTCCAGAAACC
>NC_072864.1:13127500-13277500 GCF_028858705.1 Grus americana
TTTTTTTAATGTGAAAACACGACTTTATACATCATAGTGTATGATACACACTTCAAACACTTTCAAATCAAAGCTTGATAGACCCCAAGACTTTTTCTATAGTACATAAGTAGTAGTATATAAAACAATTATTACTACATGCTAAAACAGATTTCCACAGTCTTTTAATTAAGCACAATATATATAATATATATATGTATATATTGTATATAGATTTGTTCAGATTAATAAGTGGACTGAGCACACACACCCAGCATAATACACTCCAGTAACTGCCTAACAACTGCAAATTTACTGACATTAATTTTTTTTTTTTAATCTGACAAAGCTGCAGAAAATAATGTTTTAACTGTTCCTAATAAACATAAGCAAGTAGGAAAACTTTTTTTTCAGAGGTAGAGGTTTTATTGCGTAAAACACTGGATAAAACTGTACTGCTTCAAAGACATTTTTATTCTAACAGCAGAAAGAAAACAGTCATTGCTGAAAAAACAACTTTTAATACTTCTATACCAGAATAAAGTTCTGTCAACTGATGTATTATAATAATAAATAATGACCAAGAATAAACTTTAAATACAAAGTTTTCTAATTGTTACAAGCATAGCAACAAAATCCTCTACTCTATTGATCTCAGATTTCCTCCAAGATAGAAATTTTTCTTTGTGTAGGAATGTAGACAGTATTATGACCAGTATCACAGACTACAGAAGTTACAGAGAAAAAACTTGACATGTTTAGATATGAGAAGCATGATGATATTCAGAAACTGACAATGCATCACTGCTGCTGTCACTTGTTTGTATTACAAGTTACAAATGTTCTGGAAAAAAGGGCTATGTCAGAGGGGAGGATAGGGACAGTAGCACCCGACCAAATGGAATCAACACACACATCACAAGGAGCGGGAGATGTTTCCAGTGTCACAAACAGAATTATTGCCTGTCGTATCTGAAAATGCTCAGAAGACACAAAAGAATACTGAAAGAGCTCAAAAAGTGCAAGAAATGGAATGTGGGGGGCGGGTTTGTTTTTTTTTTTTTTCCTCTTTTTTTCTTTTTTTTTTTTTGCTAAGATACTGAAGGCGGCGCAAACACACAAAAGCAAGCGACTGACACAGTCACCAAACACAGTAGTGCAGTTAAAATCCTAAAGCTTACTACAGTCAGAAAGTTTCAATAACATTTCAATCCTTTATCTAGGATCATAGAAACAGTTGCATTAAGTTTATCAACTCGATTTAAGTAAGGCAGTGAGAACTATACTAGAAAAACAAGAAAAGCAGCTTGCTCTGTGCCAGATGGGTCCAAGTTACACAGTGACCTCATTTAAACTGAAACTTCAGTTGGATGACATCCTTTCCGACAGCATATGCAAACCGTATTCCTTATTAGCCTGAGATTTTTTTTTCCAGTCTCAGGGTAGCGCTAAGAATTTTATTTACATTGATTGCAGTTTAGTATTTTTTGTAAACTGCTTTAGGCAGAGCTGAAGTTTTAAGGCCCTGGGGTTTTACTCTGTGCTCCCAGCCTGCAAAGAAATATTGACTTTTTTTTTCTTTTTTTTTTCCTTTTTTTTTTTTTGAGTCTGGATGATTTTGTTTTAGAAGAAGTTAATACTTCTCTACCATCACAATAAACAGCACCAATTTTGCTTCTATCAAAGGAAGTACATTAGAAGGCTAAAATTTTATGCCATTCAGAGAATTTCAGAATAAACCTTTAGTTATTTTTCTTACTTTTTCTTAGGTTATGTGGTTCATTATAGTCTCTCAAAAGCTTCCTACGTGGCAAAGACCTTACTAAATTTGGAGCATCCAATCAGTAAAAAAGCTAAAATCTGCAAAAATATAGAACATATTTGTTTTACAAAACCAAAGGAATATCAGCTAAAACACTTTTCTTCATTAGAGACAAAGAGCAGGAAGTTTGGATTCGTATTTTAGGTCAAGCTACTTTATAAGAGCTTGCTCCAGAAGAAACTTCTGCACTATGTCTGTAACACTTACAAAAACTAATACATGAAAATTAACCATGATTGGGGAATCCTTCATTCAATTGTATTTAAAAAAAAAAAAAAAAGGAATTTAAAGGAAGTTGGAAAGAAAACAAGAAGAAAAGAACAGAAGAAGAAAAAAAATTTACCAACCTTCTATGTAATAAAATTCTGTTTCTCACCAGCACCTTCTATAGATAAGGCTGACTAGTTTCACTAAACAATATTTCTATATATTGTACTTCTACTTTTATAGCAACTTACTTCATCAACAAGGAAAAAAAAAAAGAATAAAAGCATTTCCCTCAATACTGCAAGATGATTACAAAAAATGGAATTACGTTTCAAATCCGCAATCACACATCGAGCTGCAGATTTTTTTCTAACCATTGATTCATTTGGCTGTATATTTAAAAAAAAAAAAAAAGAAAAAAGAAAATGTACTATCACAATAGTTTTCACTATAGGTCAGTACTGACCCTAGCTTATGGGCCGTCTAAGGTTTCTCCCATACTGCAGTTGCAACACCACTTGAATTGATTTTCTCTGCAATGACAGCTCCAGTCAGACTGGCACCATGGCAGTCTACCAACACATCTCATTACTATGCTAGGCAAATGACAGCAGCTGGTGTCATATTATAAAGGTGTTTTCAACAATGAAAACACAGCCCCTCAATCTTCAAGGCAACACTAAATCGTTTCGACGGTATCATTTTTCTGTTAAGAGCATTATTTTTGGACAAAGACCACTTTAAAGTTTGAAATTGCCCTGCTTTTTAAATAACTAACGACCTCCTAACATTTTTAAATCACTTTATTATCCCACCTACATTGTTTGGAAGTACTTGTTGCCAGGTAACAGTTTAGCAGCCATTTTCAAGGGCTGGAAATTTATTTTGTGTAATATATATATTTTAACACACACACACACACGTATGGAGTGCGTGTATTTTGTGTGTGTGTATGTAGATATATATTCAATGTGTGTATGACTGAATCTCTCTCTGTGTGTGTAAATATATATATATGTATGCGCGTGTGTACGTGTACATATACATATATTTGAATGTTTTCAGCATCCTGTACACTTCTGGGAATTTGCACACCATTCTTTCGCTCGGAAGGCAGTCAGCCGACCCTCGCCCAAAAGCATCTCTAAACCCGGCGTAAAAGGCGACTGCAGTATGGAGACGGACCGGCCGAGCCGCGTCACTCCTGGGCCTTGCTGCCCTCCTCCGTTAGCTCTGCCGAGCTCCCCGCTTTGACAGCTGCAGGTTCCTCCAAATTCCCAGAAGCTTCGGAGTCGACTCTGGAGCGCTTGAACCTGCGGTCGGGATACTGGCTGTTGTCAAAAGGCATGCGATGGACACAGAGAACGTGGGTCTTCAGGTTTCCCTTCTGAGAGGCACTGTACGGGCAGTATCGGCACTGGAAAGGCCTGTGACCTGCGTGACAGACGAGAGGCTGGTTAGTTTTTTGCTTTACGCACGTGGCGCCCGCCCGCCCGTGGCACCGCCTGACAAAACCCCCCGCAAAAACCCCTCCTGTCGGAGGGAGGACATCGCCGCGAGTCTTCAGCGAGAGCGAGAAATCTGTGCTGTGTGCACGATGCCTAGTTAAAGAAACCACATTTTAAAAATTCTCTGCTTCGGGTTTTCTGGAGAAGTGCAGCTATTTCATCTCCCTCCTCCGACCCAGCTGTAAATCCATCAGCCTGCGATCCAAACTAAACTCCTGTAAATACAGCGCAACCGTGTACGAGACTGCCGCCTTCTGCATTGCTTAATTATCTTTTTTATTGAAGTGCAATTCAAGGATGACAATGTGCAGACCCTTAGTCTAATAAACACACTTTGTCTTTGGGTGGGTTTCTGAGTAAAGAATTGTATGTTTTATTTTAATCACACAGATTACTTTTTAATGGAAAGAATTAATGGATTGAGATAACGAAGGCCTCAAACCTGCAAACATTTACTCCAGTGAGATTACTCCTGTGAGTAAAGATACGCGAGCACATAAGCGTTTGCTGGACCGGGGCCCGAGGTTATCACCAGCCTTAAAATAAAATGTCCAAGCTAGATTAGAAAAGGAATGTTAATGCACAAAATCTGATAGATGCCCTTCTTGTGGGTGAAACAGCAACCGACTGCAAAACAAAGGCATGAATGAAAGATGTCACTTCTTAGTGGGGCTATCGATACACTCTCCCATATTTTTCAGATTATTGTGACTTTGAATCTCCATGCTGTATCTGGTTTTGGAGGTTATGTTTCAGCAATCACATTTCAACCTATGCTGGGAAGTTGTTGATGTGTTTTACTGGAACTTTATGAGCTTTGTCTCTCAAATTAACTTAAACCAGGACCATCTGAGGTCAAATGCGCTTAGCTTGCTTTAATTTGCTCAAATAAATGAATAAATAAATGTGCCAGACCATCTACATAAAGCCAGGATAAGTGAAAAACAATACCCTATCTCCACATTTGAAGAGCACATTTTCCTTTGCTGGCGTGGTACTACCTAGCAGGCATAAAACAGACGCTGGTGCAGCAGAGGAAAAGGACTGTGCTTCCCGCTATGTGGGAAGGGACTGGGATCTTCTCACCTCGATTTTAGGTGGGAATTTAACAGATAAGCAAATAGACGCTTGTTGTCCACTGGTCGATGTTACCCATGCCGGAGTGGGAATGCTACCGTAGTCCTCCCAGCGGAGACGGGAGCCTGGGTAACTGCTGGGTTTAACCTCGCGCTGCTGCTGGCACACCAACACGAGCATCTCTAGCAGAGTACATTCTCCTGAGCCAGCATTTGTGCTCTGGGTTGCTCAAATAACCTGCTATTTTTACTGTAACATCAAAACTATCACTTCAGGGCTGAGTCCCCCAAAACATACTGCTTGCTACCCAGAGGAAGGAAGTGTTAAGGCCAGTCCACAGTTACCTAAGCCCTGTGCCCCAGGACTACAGGCACCGGCATGTTTCCTTTCTCGAGGATGGAAAGCTCCCCTCCACCCTTTGCTTTCACAAGTTGATGACTGCCAGAAGTGTGACCACCCCCCGCCCCCCAAAGAGCTCCAACATGCATGTTTATGCATAAATCTTGGGATGGAGTGTGGGTCGATCTTTTAGTTCTCTCCTGGGATAAAGACAGACGTTTTCCTCAACAACTTCATAAGGAAAAAGAAATTAAATCTGTAAGCTGCTAATCATTACAAAGTCAAATTTCAGTGGAAAATTTCATAACAATAGCAATGGAAGAATCCTACATAGGTAATGTTACAGAAATTGGATTGGGCTTTTATAGAAAAAATTCAGCTGGAAGATACGAGGAAATAGTCAACGAAAAGATTGAAGGTGTCCCTAGTGCCTCTTAGAGTCAGTCCTAAAATCAATACAGAAGCACAAATATGCCTGAAAATTTTTGAATATAATAGTTTTGAAAACTGGAAGCACTCTCAAAACTGTCTGGGTACAAAAAAGGTTCAGAGAAAGTCTGATTTTCATTGTTTCAGGAAATCTAGAAATATTTGAAAACTCAGGGGGGAAAAAAAAAAATCTAAGAAAATCATTACATCTCGCCCGTTGTTTGTCAGAGACAGATAAAGTCACCAGAATTCACAGCTGGGTTCTGGACTCTTTCTTTCCTTCTCCTTTTTCTCCCTCCTGGGTAGCGCCTCTGACCGGGCAGAGTTAAGGGGTCTGTTGCGTACTCTGCTTGGGGAGGTGCCAAAATGCCCTGGCCAAAGCAGGAGAAACGTTGGATAGAGGGCAAGGAGACTTGCTCCTTGAAGAATTGAAGTGATTTTTCCCTTTCTCCAAAAGATAAAAGGCCTGCCACTGTCACATCCACTGAGATGTGAGACTATCTACACAGCAGCACCAGGTCCCTTCCAGCATTTCCAGTGTTTCATTTGAGGACCTGAGGACTGGTTCCCTTGCTAAGAGCAGAAGACGCCCTGCTAAGTTGTGACAAGTGGTACGGCTTGCCCTCCAGCCTTATTCACTCTGGTTTTATTCGTGCAATGGAAAAGCAAAAAGATATCCCGTTCACTTGGTCCTTCTTACGTGCTGCCATGTCCAGCGACTGGATGTGCCGTAGATGATACAGTGTCCCTGATCCCTGCTCCCAGAGCAGCCTGCAGGGAGCGCAGGCAGAGCGACGGGACCCCAGGAGCGAGCAGGCACACCGTGCCCGGCAGCCACCCTCTGAACCCCTCGAGCAGCACGTAGCACGGAAATCCCCCGGAACTGGTACCACTACCCAACAGCGCGAGATCTCACCAAGCAGCTCTCAATGCTTTGCCCACAAGTAGCTGTCATTAAACGGCCATCCTCATTCTCTCCCGCAAAGAACAAATTCCAAACCAGGAATCCGCAAAGCATGGATGGAGCTAACCACCTCGCTAAGGCTAAACCAAACTCTTTCTGCCCACCGCTGAACCAAGTTCAAACCCGTGCAATTCTATACAGAGAACGTCATTTATTAATTCAACGCACTTTAATAAATCAGACAATATAAAGTGCACCTACAAGGATTCGGTTCTGCATTGCCTCCCCCATGACTTACTTTTTCAGGCCATCAAAATTTCACATCACTGCCTTGTGAAAAGTAAGTACACAATAAGTTAATTTGTATTGTCACTATGCAGTACAACTGTGGTAAAGAGCACATCCATTTTTAATCCGGTATGAATAATATATAAATATGTATACAGAGTGAGGGTCATAGGAAAGCAAGCGGTACATTGTTTACAGCAGAAGTAGTACAAAAACTAGAGATTATTCTCACTTGCAAAGATAACAATATCTGCAATTTGCTTGTAACTAAGGGGTGAAGGAAAACGCCCATTTCTCTTAGGTATCCCATCCATTAATTTTAGCTCAAAAACTTGTTGTGGGCAGCAGGCTCTTAAAATAACCCTTCCCAGATAAGTTGGCAATAAATTTATAACGTTTTATCTTGCAGTGGTTGGTAGGTTCTTTCTTAGCAAGCTGTAGTTCATGTATATTTTACCCACTATATATCTTCCAATAAAATTATATGAAAGTCCTTAAAAAAAAAAGGGGGGGGGGGGGGCCAGGAATCTTCCTGATAGTTCAGGAGATAATGTGTAATGCATTGCATTTGTAGTGAGGAAAATTAGACTAAAGGTGGGCCACCAAGGAGGCCAAACTATGGTGCACCTTTCTCCAATCAAAAAGTGAAGATAGAGGACAATATATTGTTTGCAGCTGAAAAAATCCCGTTGTGGAGCAATGTTCTATGAAGTCTGTGACTGAGTGTGTGAAGAGGCTTCGTAATCCTCGGGATAGAAGCTGACAGTCTGAAGAAATGGAACAGCAGAAAGTAATAATAAAAAACCAGCTAAAATGACAACAACGCTATCCGGACTCAAAGAACATTTTTAGGTGGTGTGGATTTCCCCAGGAAGGGGGATTACCTCCAGCACCTCTGAAAGTGAGCTAAACCTTCCAGGGTCAGAGCCAGCCATGGCAGCAGGCCGAGATGACCTAGGCCCATCATCTTCTCCAGTTTTGACTGTACCCCGGAGAGAACAAGGAGTGTCCATGGGAGGTACTTTCTGGCCAGGATGGAGAACTTTTCTGTGGGACCAATATTTAGAAAAATCCCTCATTGTTTGAAACTAGTTCAACCTTTTTAAAAATATATGCTGCTTCATTAATTTAGGCTTTGAGGGGGAAAAAAAAAAAAGTTTGTTTTCTTTTCTTTCAAGTTTGTGATCTGATATGTTGCTTTGTGACACATCACGTCAGCCTGCATCAGTCGCATCGCGTTAGGTTTCGTAACATGGCATGACTGATGCAGCCCAACATGGTGCATCAGCTGCGCAGTCAGAAAATGCAGGTTTTGAGAAAGACACGGATCTCAAACTCTGGGGTTTAGGACCATTTAAAGGAAAGTATTTTCAAAGCAGGGGCCTTGCATTTAAACAAAGCCATTGCTCGCGAGTTGTTAAGGATTCAAATACTTGCCAAACCTATTTTGCTTTGTCTTATCTTTAAAACTCGAAACCATTTATAGGAACACATAAGAAGTCAATGTCAACGAAGTGTCATTGGGTTACTTACTGTAATCCAAACACCGCTAATAGTTCCTAATTTATTAACTTTGATACGGATCCATTATTTAAGATTAGCACAAAGGAATACACAAACAAGAGAGAGAGAGAGAGAGAGAGAGTGATGAATACTAAAGTCTTTTTCATTAAAAAAATCATTTACATGGTCAAGCTGCATTAATTCTCCACTTCTAAAAATATTTGATCGGCATCCAAATTCTATAAAAATTTCCACAAAGAAACATCTTATTTTTGTGGTATTGCAGGCACATATGTAGGGGTTTGCACTAAAACGTAAAAATGGGCATTGGAGTAGTCACATGAATAAGATCAGGAATTTATTCCAGATTGTTAAAAGTGTACTAATCACAGCAAAATCATGGCTTTCTCCCAAAGCAGCAAGAAAACGGTAATTTGAAAGAAAAATGCCAATAATACATCACACACAAGCCGTCTGTTGTCCCCACTACACCACTTTTTATTATATTGCATATGTGTACATATATACACACAGACACAGGCATACAGACACACAGACACAATTTAATGCATAAATTTAGGGAAAAGGCAGAAGAGCAATAAAATGATGAACAGAAAACAAATGCTGTGCAATGTACTATAAATTATAATTAAGTCCTGAATAAAATGTGTTCCTTAGATATGACATTTGTTCCCTTAAAATGCAAAAATGGCCATGATTATCTGACAGAATGTTTTTCCTTAGATGGCCAATGGCTACAGCGCACACTGCGATGCAATACGGCAAACTCATTTCAGATTTCTTTGCCTGGTTTAAGAATATCCTTGCGGTGAAAATCGAAAATAACAGCAATTACCTCTTTAAAACAAATAAATTACTCCCTCACTAAGAAATATTTGAAAAGCCTCAAAGGTTTCAGTTTCTTGGAGGCAAATCTCTTTAGTTGAGATGTTGGACACTGAAGACCTCCTGGGCTGCTGTAGCAATCCCAAGTGGCCAGGACCACCTCCGGCCATCACCAGGCACTCTTGCAGGACCAGCTGCAGTGGCTTAGGATGGATGGCCACTGCCGCCTGCACCGAGATGCTCAGTCCCACAACGTTGCTGCTGGAACGGTCCATGTAATCACACATCTGCTGCGGTGCAAAGTCTGCAAGCCACATTCAAACCTTCAGTGAACCTGGACATCCCCAGGAAGAGCTGCTTTAAATCTTTTTTTTTTTTTTTTTCCTTCCTACACAAGCTTGCATTTGAGGTACAATCATCTTTGAACAGATGAAGTACACGTTGCCTCAGAAGTAACAGCAGGCAACGATGGCCGTGCGCTTTCCACGTAGGAAGAAAGACTTGTTGAGCGTCTCCAGTTCTCTGGCAGCGAGTACTGGGCTGAACTCACGGCTTTCTCAGACCACAGCCTCTGGGGCCCGGGCCTCTTGGTGAA
Source organism: Grus americana (assembly GCF_028858705.1). Lineage (NCBI taxonomy): Eukaryota > Metazoa > Chordata > Aves > Gruiformes > Gruidae > Grus > Grus americana. The sequence continues at coordinate 13,136,998 of NC_072864.1, forward strand.
CGCTGCCATTTTAAAGTAACGCTATTATAGCATAATATCAAGCACTTATAAAGGGAGAACTACTTTCATTTAAATCTTGGCTAGCACAATTTCCTTTTTTTTTAACGTATAAATTTTCATAAATACATTTACTATCCACAGCAAACATCCCAAGTACTGTATGCATTACCCAGGAGAGCAGAATGGCTCTAAAGCAGCCATTCTGATCTGGAGCATAACAGTATGGATGGGAAAACGCTGAATAAATATATTTGTCCAATAGACAATAATGGCTCTGATTGAGCCATTCCACTTTATTGGTCTCAAAATATGCATTTTATGAAACTCCCAAAATACCAGACAGATTAAAGTACATCCAATCAGGTTCATATATGTAATAGAAGTTTTTATAAAACAATTGAAAAGTATATGTTTATTTACACACAGGTCCAGGACCAACCAAGATGGTCTTCTGGGAAAATTACAATATTCTGTGAAGTTTATATGTTTATTGGATTACAAAAAAGGAAATTAAATTTTAAAAACTCTCTATTTCATGTTGACCAGGAAAAGCCATAAAACCAAAAAGCCCTGTTGGAGGCTTTTTTGATGATTTACTGTAGAAGCACATAAAAAAAAGCATAAGTATCTGCATTTTAGGGAGGCCTGGGAACATTTTCACCTACCAAAGCTAAGGCTTTGGGTTATGTGTTTCCCACGGGACACCTAAAGCTATGGCAGCCCCTGACCACCCTCCATTCAACTGGATTCCTTCATCACCAGGCTCAATCCTGCAAATAGTCCTAAGAGTAATCAGAGGAATTGTTCACGATAAGAGGCACCAGACTAGCTACCTAAATCCCCCCGTGCTAATACAGAGCAGGCGCTGCCAGGGGCGGCTCAGGTCCGAACACGTGAACTGCCATCTGGAAGAGCCTTTCTCTCGCAGGGGGTTACAGGAAAGTTCTTAACTAGAGGAGGAGAAGTTTGGGGTGAAGACCCAGCTCATGGAAAAACACAGCCACCAGCTTGATCCTAAATAAACGCATTAAGGATGTTTGGAAAAACTGCCCTAAAACTAGTAGGATTTATCCACCTGTGAAGTCCACCGTGGCAGGTTAGGGATGCAGAAGCAATCCCTTGTAGGCATTACCGTGGTGCAGGGCACCGTCCCGAGGCTAGCGCCCATCCCAAAGCCACCACGTGGCACCGCGGCCCTGGTGATTTGCCAAGACGGACGTTCGGTCTACAGGCGCCTGCAACAGCAGGGTGGCAAATGACCGAACCATCGCTGGCCGCAGAAGAGCTGGAGAATGAAAAGCCCCAATCTGCAACTAGTTTGTTTCAAGGATTTTTACTTTAAAAAGCCAAAAAAATTTCCATTCATTGGATCAAATTAAATACCTCAGATACCTACATGGCTTTTCTGAAATGTAATCAAAGGTGGAGACTGCTCTTGATTTAGTATATTATACAGTGCTTGGTGTTTCTGAATAGGTATTTCAATTGCTGATGAGTATACTAAAGGGTTTAATGATGACAGGGAAAAGCAAAAGTTGATGCTACACTTTGTTTTTAACACATATTATTAAAAGATTAAGTTAATTTCACACATTCCCTAAAATAAAAACTGCACTTAAAGTAACAACGCGATTTCTGTCTCAAAAGGTTACAATCACTAATTATCATCCACTAAATTTTCCTTTAAAAGCAAAAGAAAAAAACCCAACAACAAACCACCACCAAATCAACCCTGCTCTGTAAAACAGCCGAAGGAAGATCAGCGTGACACAGAGGCTAACAGCCACCTGGGCACTCGTGATAAAGAGAAACAAGTACAAATTCTACCACCGTCCTTCATACGTATGCTTTTAACTTCCTAAACAAACCAGTCACAAAATTATGGCAAACATCACTAATTTAATACTTGTTACCTTTTTATATGGAGCATGGAAATTATAATTATTTGGAGGTAGACGAGGAACTTGCTGGCCCTCTGCAGTACACTAAATACAAGCAAATTACCAAATGGCTAGTGACGGCGCTGATGGTATAATGCAGACTTGCAGTTCCTGGGGAAACAAACATCGCCCATTTCTTGCAGACTTGATAAAGTAACAGGATTACTCAGGTCCAGACACTTAGCACAAAATTTGTTTCTTTTTCAGAAGAGTAAGCTGTTCACACAGGAACTTTTGATTTTGAAGGGAAATGGATCTTGGGGAAAAAAGGAAGAGCATCAGCAGAATAGCTGAAAAGGACTTTCTAAACAAATATTAGACATTACGTGAACCTTGTAAATAAAAAATTCTCCTGGAAAATGGCCAAAGACTTTGCTTTCTAAGGACCTGCGCATTTCAGACTGCTGCCGACGGCGCATCCGCCCGGTGCGGCGCAGCACCCCGTGCACGACGGCACACCAGTTTGGGTTTTGACATGACAGCATGAGTTACGAGCCCGGTGCCTCGGCGGGCTCCAAACGAGGTTAGTGGGAATGCTGTCATTGATTGAGCTTGAAATGCCAGACTATCAATGTCCCACGCTTTGGGAAATTTAATTACATTTAATTTTTCATATTTATTTACTTTGGTTTATACACATAAGTAGAGGACAGAGTTCTTATCAAGGGCACTAGGTACCTGTTGTAAAGAGCAATCCACCTCTGACTAAATTTATAATGGCAACGGTTACGACAATTTATAAATTCCTCAATCATAATCCCCTTTGTAATCCTAAACACACAGCAGCCCGGCCAAAAATACAAGCGCTCCTCCCCAGCCGTGCCCCCCACTCCCTCGGGTACCCGCTCCGGTTCTCCCGGAGGCGCAGCCGGCGCATCCCCACATCTCTGCAGGCTGGGGGCCTCCGCGCGAGAGGAGAGAGGTACCTGAGCCCGGGCAGAACGCGGGTTATCCCCCTCTGACAGCCTCCTCCTCCTCTTTTGCTTTGGGCATCCAAGCAGACGGCAGCTAAGGAAATGTATTTTGAAGGTAAGCGGCGGGCTTTTCTTTAATATTAACTAACCCCAAGTTGTTCTAATTATCCAAATTACACGTTCAGAGTCCCACTTTTGCCTTTACTTACATATTTCAATTAATTGTTACGTCTATTCACTCCTTTACTCGTTTTAATCATGTCAATAACATTACATTCCCATTCTAACCCCCTTGAGCAAAATATCTCAGTTTTCCTACTAGGTCATTCACAAGTTTCCTGTCTAATGTTCTGACATATTTTTAAATCGTCTCAGTAAATATTTATTATTTCAGGGAGCATTTAGGACTTCTGGAATGAAGCTCTATTTGAATTTAATATACCTCTGATTTCCCAGAATAAATGCTGTACTGGTGGCAGTGGGATTTTAGTAAAGAGATCATGCAATTCGGAGGTGCTAATAGGAAAGGCCTTGTCAGTGATGATATTTTGCTACCAAATATCCTTTATTCTGCCTAGCACTTCATAAATACAATAGCATTTTCTCTTTCACTCTGGGCAACTGTCTTGAGCTTATTTATTTTATTTGGTGGAATGGAATTTTAAAAATCCCATACTCAGCTTTCTAAATTTTTCCTGCCCACATTTCATATCCTCGGCTGGTGTCGAGCAGGACAGCCGCGCAGCCTGCGCCACGAGAAGACCTCCCCGCTGCGTATACAGCGAGGGAAGGGTCAGGAGTCTCCCCACCGGTCCAGTCCCGTGATCCACAAAGCAAAAACCTAGACGTGAAGGGATGGCATTGTCCCCGTGCTGTAACGTTTGCTGAAGCGGGACCCTAAGCTAGAATAATTGGTTTCTGCACGTATGATGTCACTTAGGCTAAGCATGTTCTCCTTCAATTGTAGTTGTTGCTTTGTTACGTGGCGGGGGTAATTCAGATGGTATTTGGTCACATTATAACTTCTCATGTACCTCATGATTCTCCATCTACAGCGACACGTTAGTAAAGAGACTGAGGAAAACCAAAACACTTTAAGTAAATAAATATCCAGCTCACTAATAGCTAATATTTCAAATTATCCACGAGTAGCTCGCAACCCCACTAATCATTCCGCTAAAACATGACTATTATCTGTTTCTGGGATGTTGCGAGCGTAGTTCGCAGAGCATCTCATTACGGGCAGCGCTGCAGCGTTCTGTGCCGCCCCGCGAGCGCAGCCTGCGTGGGGACTCACAGCAGCCCACCTCTCACCGGGCGCGTTTCCTACCGGAGTCTACGTATAGCTAATGTCTCTGGGGGGAAAAAAAAAAAATGCGTATTTTTATCATATCCCATTCGACAAATCAGGAGCTCAAACAGTAAAAATTAAAAGGCTCCAAAGAAGAAATTGAGCATTAACTTTGCAGGACCTTTCCCTCTGGAAAGTACTGTTGATGTTGTCGCAGAGAAAGTGTCTTTTTTATTAAGTCACAAAGGAAATGCTTTCTCCCCTTCTCCTTTTCTTTTCTATAAAAGGCTCTCTAAAATGAAAGGTGTCAGACTTTGCTTTTTCTTCTTGGCATGATCCAGAATGTATGGCTGAGGAATGACAGATGTCTGCAACCAGCTGCAATGAAGCATGCTAAAGTTTCAGTCTAATCCACTTATTTCACTGCAGTCACGTAAACCAAAACAAATGGGCAGTGCCTTACATTATAAAAACACAGCAGCATTACTTTGTTGCATAATGTAGCTGATACGCCATCTTTTTATCATTTTTCCTACTGCAGAAAGAATTCACCTCTTTATTAAAAACAGCCCCTGAAAGTTCTCCTGTTCCGCTCGCCTCTATTTTTTCCTTTTAGTGTCACAGCAGTCTTGCTATGCCCCATGCATTACTCAATACGCTGCTATTATAAAAACACCGTAACATTTTTCTAGGGAAGACTGCTTTTGTTTTTAAAAGCTCGGTCTGATTCAAAAGCCACAGGGCCTGATTCTGCTCTCGTATCCTTGTTACGAGCCCGCCGTTTGAAGGGCTCTGCTCGAGGATCAGGATTGGACCCGCCGGCAAACCGGTACACGTTCCGGCTGCAGAACAAGCGTGCCAAGCGCTTACCCGTAACAGGTAAAAGCCCCGCGTTTCTGCATTTCGCCGACCAAACTGGAAACGTCAGTGGAGACGCAACTAATAACCTTGACCTACTCGACTAACCCCATTCAAAAAAAGCCCCCCGTTTTTAACGGGGAGGAAGAGCCGTCGCCGATAGGCTTACGGAAGCTCCTGAAGGCCCCCCCCCGCCCCCCCGTTTCGTTATGCCAGAGGGAGTACAAACCTAAGTGAACATGGCATCGCTTCCTGGGAAGGGAGACCCTGCCTCACTCCAGCGTGTAGTGCAGCAACCTTTTGAACCCTCCCTCCTTTAATCCTTGTAAGGGAAGGGAAAGGATGAGGAGTCATGTGGCTCCCTCCCCGCCAGCAGTTTCAACAGCTGGGAAGCACTCTTTCAGCGCAATTCATAAAAAAAGATGTGTTGGATTTCGCCTATGGCAGAATGGCGTACGATTTCTGGCCCTTCAGGCTAAAACAATAAATGCAAAGAGGAAAATTTGAGATTTCCCCCCTTAAACTTCCCACAACAACCTCAGCAAAACCACATGACTTGTCTTGTACAATCTCCCTGGTGTTTTCAGTGCTACTTTGGCAGGAAATCAGAATTACTGTTATATAAATTCCATCTGATGCCAGAGCTACCATCTGTGAGTAAAACTGCTTCACCTACGTCTGCCGGCAAAGCCACTCTCCCAGAGACAAGGGAGAAGGGGAAAAAAAATTTGATTAATTTGCAGAATGCTTGTGATTTGCTCATATATTATTATAACTGCTCATCAGCACATGACAAATTCCCAGCACTCCGCACAGGAACCCGTTCAGTTTCAGCAGTTTTTTGCGTCGGCACCTGACAGACTGCAGAGCCACTAATGACTTTCAGATGCTTACAAACAGTAATTCTATCTTCAGAATAAAAAGAAAAATCCGTAGGAAGAAAAGAGTAGAGTTAGTCTATTCCATTTCCTTCCTGTATATCAACATGATTTAACTCTTCGCGGCAGCAGCGGTTCCAGGATCACAACACGGCTGCTCCTCGCCTGTAAAAGACAAAGACTGCCAATCTCAGGGGGAAAGGTGGAAGCAAAAGCCGGGCTCCGAAGGCTTTCGCTGCACCAGCTCCACAGAGAGCCAGATACAAAGCAGGTAGCCTAGGAGAAGGCACACCTACCCTGCAGTACTGAAATAAAACACATGCTCTTCCCCAGCGCTCCCGAATTCCATATCTATTTTCCTATTTTAATACTTCTGATAACCTTTTGCATTTTCAGGGAACACATCTGCTTCCTAACTGCAGCCGAAATGGTTTTTTCCCCCTTTAAAACTATGATTATGCTTTCTGAAGCACTGTCTGTGTGCTTGATTGCCTGTTTTAGATTAGAGATTTTAGCAAGGAAACAAAGACTTCAGAGTGCACATCAGTCCTGCATATGAGAAACCACAGAAGGAATAAGCAATAAAATGTGATGCACCATCTGTCCACAAACAATAACCTGGATGTTCTGAAGGCTTACAAATTATTTAGCACACAACCTCACCGAATTATAGGACCCTTAAATAGAGCAATAGACTGGGAATGAGAACCTCTTTGATGTCCTTTTGTATTTTTTAATTTTTTTTCCCCACTCGGCCCTCGATTGATTGCTAACAGTTGAGGTATTTCTCAATGACTATTGGAGCAAGTTGATTTTTATTAAGTAGCTCTCCGTAGAATATTTTGCCACAGATTTGAACAGTGGGGTATACGCTGCCTCTCTGGCCCTAGCCTGCTGCAAACAGATTGTTAATCAAAAGACAGTCTAAAAGAAGAGTCAGTTGGGAAATTCAGTCCTAAGGGCAAAACGCTGCCCTCGGTACTCATGCGCAACTCCCACTGGCTTCCACGGGAGCTCGCGGGAACGCTCAGTGAGGAATTTGACTTTATTAAGTACTAGAAGGTTTCTGACTGGACTCTTGTGGAACAAATCTCTGACAAAGAATCAGATTTTTTTTTTTTCCCCCCAAATTGTATCCGGCTCCAATTAAAAATAAAATGACATTTTTCTTAGCTGTCATGCTGAAGCACAGTGATCTTGCATGCAAAACACATTAGCAACCAAGCACACTTCAGGTACTGTAAACTGGAGTATGTCAAAGCCGCTGGATCCCCAGACAAACCTGGCATCCCTCAGCAATGTGCATGTATAGCAAAATCGAGACATTCAGAGACCTGCGTTTGGGATAGAGGATTTTAGTTCACTATATTTAACTGTAAGATCATGTTAAAAAAACCCAGAGCAACAAACATTAAAATTACTTTTTTATTTAATATGCAATGAATTGCAGAATTTTTAGATCTACTGCTTCATCCAACCTCATCTCTACATTATAAATTCCTGATTTTTTAGTGAACACTAGCATTTGTTTTTTCTAGTTAAAGTATACCTCCAAACCCACAGTCCAAAATAAACCAGCATCCCTAAAAGCCGCTTCTTTCATATTAAAAAGAAAGGACTTTGCTACCATTTATTAACAACCCGCCCTATATATTTCTTTCGCTTTGGTTTCCATATATTTTTTTCTGCATGTTTTCTTAACACATCATTTCCCACGCCAGCTCTCAGCTAACAAACATCCAGACCCACCTACCTACAGTCTTCTTAATGTGCCCTTTACTCTTTTGTCTAGATGGCAGATCAAAATTCAAATAAAAATAGATGTTAGAAGACAGAGGATTTTTTTTTTTTATCATATTGTCTTTGACAAACAGGGGCCAAGAGGGAGGTAACTGTATAATTAACTTTAGATGTGCCTAATGTAACTCCATTATCATTGATGAGTCTTATGGAGAGACACTGAGAGGGAAATGTGCCTTCTAGAGTTTCATTGTGGAGCCAGCACTATTAAAGAATATTTCAGTATTTAGGCCCTGATTCAGCAAATTGCTGGAGGTTATGCATACTATAAAGCCTGTAAGTCATCCCACAGACTTGTGTGGGAATGCACACGTGCTCACACAACACAGGAGCCTAAGTTGTCTCCGGGCCGGGGCCACGCAGCCTAACCCTTACTTACTAAGATTCGTAAAAAGAGACATGAAAATTTGCGTGGGGCTAAATGCTGGGACATTACATTGTTTCGTTTCGAACCCAAGTTCCTTTTGTATTTATTTTTGCGTTTATTTTTACGTGGCATTCGCTCCTGGTGCGAGGGGGACAGAGGGTCCCGAGGATGCTGAGTGCGCGAGGGGCCACCGGCCCCTCACCTGCAGAGGTGCACGGGCCGCGCCGTCCCGGCCACCGCCCGCCTGCAGGCTGGAGCCCCCTTGGCCAGCCAGAGGCCACCGGCTGCTGATGGGGAGGGTGGTAACTTTACCGTCACTACGGGTCACCCGGACCCGGCTGGTTGCTGTACGTTTTGTTGCACGCAGACCAATAATCAACACCCAGAGCTGAGGGTACCCATGTCCCCAAAGCCAAGCGTTGCCACCCAGCACAGAGCACATGATGAATATGCAGCAAGTCCATGAGATGTTAAAGGAAACAAACCCAAAATCCCCTTCTGATAACTTCTGGGGCAGTCAGTACATAGAGGAGCAGGTGCTACTGAGGATTTTATTTTGAATAAAATTGTAGAAGTCCAAGATACCTAAGTTTCCTTGGGCAATGGGACACAAAATGTCCATTGAGGGCGTTCAGGTATTTTTTTGATGATTTAGAGTAAAAATGATCCATATATCTACCTCTGAAGAACCCAAGCCGAACACAGCATGGCAGGGAGCAGGGAGGCAAACGTTCCTGCCATCAGTACCCAGCACAGCGACGCCTTGCTCCAAGCCCTGCTGCCTATGGGAGAGCCGCTCAATCTCACGTAAGCTTCATGGACTTCCATCGCCTTCCAGGGAGAAGGTTTACTTACACGAAATCAATGGCAGGCTCCGGGCTTTCGAGCAAACTGATACCCACTTGGGTGTCTTCTGTGTATAAACCAAAATCATTTTGCAACAAAACTAATGTGTACAGTGGTTAGAGGGGGGCAAAATATTTGCTTTCTGGAGAAGCCATGCAATTCCTCGGATTTCAACAAATAATCTGACCCAGGTAACTTTTCTCTATCTACCGTTATGCTAATCAGAACAGAGAGGTCTATAAATGTACTTGAAGAGACAACTAAAAAAAATTAATCTGTGGTTTAACTTAAAGGTCAACTCAATACATATTGAGAAGTCAACTGAAATTCTGCCATTAAATATAATCACTCCTTCTAGGGTGGTAAATACTGCGTGGAAATACCCATCAGGAGCCAAATTCTGATCTCAGACGAACACAGGACTGGAGCTGCACGTGGATGGAGGAGAGCAGGGCTGACCTTGCATACAGAGCCCTTCCAGTCTGAGCCACTGGAAAAGCTCCTTTAAATTCCATAGATGTGATTAATATCATGAGATATAAATAAAAAATAAAAAATTCTGAGTTTCTTTTTGGACTTTTTCCAGCTTTCTGGATTCCTGCTCTCAAGCAATTCCCATAACGCTAAAGGCTAGAGAGTTACTTTCTTATGAAAAGAAAGGAGAGACATTTTCCTACAGTCATGCGGCTACCACGGCAAGAGCCTTTTGGAAATAGGAAAGGGCCCCAGCGTCACAGTAAAGTCAGGAAAAGCAAGGACAGTCGTAGGACCCCGAGCCCCCACTCCCGCTTCTCGGCTCTGCGGCAGCATCCGTCCCCAGCCGTTATTTTACGCACAGTCGTTCACAACCCCAAGCCAGTTTTCTTATTCTTTGATAGAAAGAAGTAAATTGAATAAGGCTTAACTAGCATTTTATACAGGTATAAACCTATTCTTTAAATTTTAATATATGGAAGGTACATTATAGGCGGTATCTTCTGAAATAATGTTAAAGATTTGCGTATGGGGGCAGGGAGGGAAAAGCACAAAGGTCAGATTTAAATCCTGAAGGTAGCATAAAAAATTTAGATAAAACTGTTTGCATATATTTTTGTATAGCATGTGTCCTGACAGTGTCACCATCAGCACGGGCTCTAGAATTCATAATCCACTGTGCTATTTTTTAAAATAGTTTGATTTGTTTATTAACTGTGCTTTCCTATTTCCATGAGATATAGACATCGACAGTGAATAGACCTTTTCTAATTGAACTGATAGCTTGAAAGTGAACATGTCCTTGAATTTACACTGAAAGATAGACAGTGATTATTTATAATAAGGGATTTAGTCAACTGCCTTTCCATTTGTACAGCAAGGACTTTATCAACAGACCATGTTTAGGTAAATAGTGCCAAATAAGATAAATTCTGTATTAAAGGACGAATGTCTCGCAGTGTCAGATGTACAAGGAAGAGACATTTGGTTGATGATATGTCCTGTAAGTATAAAAGAGAGTATTAAGATAACACTTTATGCTAGCATTAATACATCAAAGTTCTGGACTGACCTGTTTCATCCAAAGTGAAAGTGAGGATGCTCTTAATTCCTATCTAAGATTAATTTAATTCAGAAGGCATTCAGCCTTATGTCCTGTTTTGCAGCTTTATAAGAATTGCTGGATTTGCAAAATAGCACGGCTGTACGTACGTTAATAAATGGTCTGTATTTGTCTAGCCAGAGTTGAAGCCTTTCTTTAAAAACACACACACACGCACACACACACAACTCTGGCTCTGAGCTTGCTTTGCCCACGATATTAGAGCTTAGCTATCTCCTTGCTGAAGGGCCTATTTGTCTGCTTTAAGTGAAATCACTCAATTCTCAAAAGTCAGTGGAGGACTTTGGAAGGGGGAGGGCTGGGAGAGGCCACTCCAAATAAGTTCCATTAATCAAAAGACACAGTCTAATGTAACTAATATTTTACAATTAGAGAAGACAAGATGGAACTAAAAGCCATCTATCTCTCTTACACCACATGATCATCGATTCATAATCAGAAGACTGAGAGTCGCACAAAGATGCATTTACAGGGGCTGGGGGAGGGGGCTTGGTCGGAGCCGGAGATAATGAACACGATGAGAAGGAGCGGCGCTGAAGGCTGGGGAAAGATGACAGAGTGGTTCAATGGTGACGGATGACACGAAGATGAGTACTGATACCTGACAGGCAGCGAATGATGACTGCAGTCCTTTCCCACCATTATGATCCTCAATTATCTTGGTAAGGACTAAGAGGAAAGAAAAAAGCCGAAGTGGCTCAGCCCATCCGTTTATTTATAAGCTGGGATAATGCTAGAGTGTGCCAGGCTGCTGGGAAAGGCCACCTTTTCACAATTTGATCAGCACTTTATAGGAGCTGTAGTTTTCATTGTCAGCGCTCATGGGCACAAGGGGAAATGGGTAAAATACAGTACTTGTCCATCTGTTTTGTAATAAAATTCCTAAATCTTCAAAGGGAGTTATTTTTTTTCTTTCACTGCCACCTTCAGGAAAAAACCCAAAACCCTGGGCTAACCAAAAAAATAAAAGAGAAAACTTGCTTTGTATTTGCACGTAGAATTAGCAGGCTGCAGCCTACGCTTCCGAAATTACACGCGCAGGTTTATCCAAATGTATAATACGCGGCGGGGAACGAGCCAGCGTGAGCAAGAGCCGGAGCTGCGAGGAGCGCAGGAGCAAAGTGAAGGGGAACTTTTAAAGATTCCTCATTGATTTAGGGAATTATTAATAAAAAGGGAAGAAAGTTTGCTCGAGACTGCTTTGTAGTTGCAGAAGATGCCACAGGCTAGCATTTCTATACCAAAGAATATGCCGTTCTGCTACATTATTTATTTTTAAAGACACAGATCTCCTAGCTATGTTGGAGTCATTGCTTTTGAGAAAAAGAAAAACAAATTAAGATTAATGTTCTACACAGCTCCCGATAGCAGTAAATATTTGATCAGAACAATTCACATTTAAATGTTGACATACTAAAACATTTCATATTTTGGAAGAAATATTGCTTCTTCACGCCTTAACCATAACTTTCCTTTCCTGTCCCCTTCTCCCCTTGTCCTCTTGGAGAAACAAAGTCACGCAATGTAGCACCACATTTCCCACCCATGGAAAAAAAAATGAATGAAACCAGGTCAAAAACAGCTCTGCTTTTTTTTTTTTTTTTTTTAAATAATATCACATGTACTATACGGGTCACACGTGCTCTGCAATTTTGCCTGCCTTTTTTTCTCTTGCAGCTTTATCCGAAGGAGCAGGCTGCTCAGTTTAGCAACCTGAGGGGCAGCCCCTGAGCCGGCTGCTCGGCAGAGCTGCACTGCGGAGCAGTCGGTGCCGGCGCAGGTGGGCACGGTGGGCTGCCCCGCAGAGCCCCGCTCCCCGCCGTGCCCGGGCACTGACACACAGCAAAGGTGCCGTGCTGCACGCCTTGGCGTGGCCACAGTCTAGTCCATCCCAGCAACGGGCTTAGAGGTCTGTCTGCAGCACAACCTGATAACCAGGGACAGGAACGAACCAGCAAAGAGCCATCTCTAGCAGCTGCTTCCACGTGCACGAGTGAGCACGAAGAACCAGGTAGGCAACCTGAGCCCAGCTAACCCTTCAAGTAGCTTAAATACCAACACGCCGGGCTTCATCTGACTCCACGTAAAAACTTCCCCTACACTTTTCCTGGCTCCAGGACTGTCTGACAACAAGTACATCAGCAAAAAGGACACTGTATGCACCGATCAGAAAGGAGCTATGCCATCTGTGGCCCCAGTCGCACCAGCTCCTGTTGGCCAAGTGGTCTATAGTAATAAGCATTAAAAGCATTAAAGTTCAGCAGCTACCCCTCATAATCAGACATGTTTAAGGTGGAGGAGTTCTAGATTTTAGCTACATACATTAAATAAAATAACAGATAGGGAATAAAAAAAGATTAGCAAGAATTAGCCTAAATATAGTTGCAAATGCTTACATTGGTAATGGCTGCCTTAAAGTCCTGAGTGTGCATTGCGCTGCTGGGATGTAACGGCACCAGGGGTTGAATGTGGTTCCACTTGGCAACCTCGATGCCAAGGAAAGGCGAGGATTTATCAGGACATGTGTCCGTAGGGCTATATGGGGCACTGCTTGGTTGACAAACAGCACGTCCCCAAAGAAGTGAAAATGTACAACGTGGCATACGGTACCTTTTATGGCGCTGCTTTTTAATTTTGATGGCTTCCACTGTTACTTTTGCACAGGGAACACATGGAACGAACCACGCTTGCACAAGAAACACTCATCTCACAGATAGTGTGTGCACAACGAGAAGCCTTCCTGGTACAAGACTATAAATATTCCAAGAAGCATTTTGCAGATTTCCATTTAGGAATCCTAATTATGAACAAATGTCCTTAATCTGCCCACTTCATACATCTGAGATTTAAGACAGGTTGAATCCATGATCATCACCCTAATTAGCCCAAACAAAAGCTCCAGATGTGAGAAGCATGGTTCTAATGTAGGGGTCTAATAGCAATTGATCAAATATTGCATAGCTATAACTGGTTTTCATAAATAACATATCCTCAAAAGTGATGATAACTGACACATTATAAAATGCATTTTGTCAGTGATTTTTTGCAAGAGCACGTGCTTCACTTGTGCACAAGTTGGACCCATCTCCCTGTAATGTTCTTTCAGCATTTGTGGCAAAACGCTACTGCCATCAGTGGGTTCACGATTGTGTAAAATTGGACTATCATAGTGATTAATTGGGCTAGCCTAATCTGTACATGCAAATTAAGTAATTGCACACACAAATATCTAATTTAGCACATGCATGCAATAGTTTAATTTGCGCATACGATCATACTCTTTGGGTAAATGAGGTACACAATTATGTACAGGTTTTTTCTGCCTTTCTCTGCATGTGTAAATTCTCTGGGAAAAAAAAAAAAGTCATTATTTATGTTGAATCTAAAGAACCAAATATTTCTTGTATCTGCCAGTATCACTTCTGTTTTCCAAATGTCTATTAGGATAAACTATGTATACTTATGAACTAGAAGGCAAACTAATAAAAAGGATGAAAAAGAAAAAAAATCTTATGATTAAGATTTGGCTGGTTTTGCTTGAATACAATTCTAGCAAGCAGGAGTATTAGAATTTTGCTTGAATAAACACTGCAAGACTGAAGCTTTAAACTAAATTTTGAAAACTCTTCTGAACATAGTTTGATCAGTTTTAGAGCAAAAGATTTAGTTATTAACATAATATTAAGGTTCTGTTATTAACAGAAAATTAAGATGCTAAGGTTTGTTCTGCTAGCAGGTTGGACCACAAGGGCGATGCAACGGCTGCCATTCAACACGCGGTAGTAATACAAAGTTTACCGTTTTATTACGCCTATAGCTTTTAAACAGTTGCAAATAAATATTAATACCTGAAAGCCGCATTGATAAGTTCATACAAAATCAAGCAGGAATTATCTTGAAAATGAGAATAGGGAAAAAGAAAAACAAACAAACAAAAAAAAAAAAGAAAAAAGGAAAAAGAAAAAGCCGGGGCATAAGCAGAGCCCGAACTACACAATAAGTGACGAACTCGGAAATAATTATGTCTCGGGCACTCCGCTAAAAATCTATCAAACGTCTCATTAAAATGCAGATGACTGGCAGCTCACTGCGCGTCCGCTCGCGATTTGGACCGGCAGAAGCACGTACCCGTACCTAGCCCCGCTGTCGCGGTGCCGGTGGCCGCGGGAGCCCCCGCAGCTGCGGGCCGGACTGGGCCGGGCCGGGCCGGGCCGGGCTGGGCCGCGGGCGGTGCGCGGCGCGGAGGGCGGTCTGCAGCGCCACCGCGAGGCGCCGGCACGGCACGGCACGGCACGGCACGGCACGGCACGGCACGGCACGGCACGGCACGGCACGGCACGGCACGGCACGGGCACCGGCACCGGCACCGGCACCGGCACCGGCACCGGCACCGGCACCGGCACCGGCACCGGCACCGGCGGTTCAAGCCGCAGTCACCGCCCGTCCCTGCGGATCCGCGGTTGCTCCCCGCCGGGGGAGCGCACGGGGTTTACCCTCCTCCTGACTTCCCTACCCCGGACCGTCACGTAGGCACGGGTACAAAAATAAACCATCCCCAAACCCACGAAGGTCGCAAATTGCAGATGCTGTTAAGCACCGCGTTGGCACCGAGAAGGGGGAGGGAGGGGTAGGGGTGCAGGTTCAAGCTGAAAAACCTGCCGCGATGACAGAAATCTGTTGCAAGACATATTGCGCAGCTCCGCGGGGCTTATTTTTAGGTGGCACCGCTGATAGGGAGGCTTTGCTCCACGCCAAAGAGCCACCGCGTTGAATTTTTAACCCTTGTGCAGCAAACTGCCTGTTTTGGGGAAAAAACTGCCTAATTTCAGTCATTCTATGTGGAGATTAATAGTGGCATGAAAATTACAGCCATACAGCTTTGACTTTTGCAGCCTCCCCAGCCCATCGAGCGTGGCCCGAGAGCCCCAGGACATCCCCACGGCTTTGGGCTTGGAGTACATTTTTGCCCCTCTCCACCCATCCCTCATGCCTCTGGTGAACGCAGCGCGAAGCAAGTGCTGCTCGCCAGGGCCTGTGACAGCCTCTGCTCGGGGGCTGGCCCCGCATCAGCTCCTGGTTCTCAACTGATTAAACTTCCAGTTGCCCAGCAGACACCATCAACTTAAAAAAAAGAAAAAAAAATCAGATATTTAACAATCAAAATAGTACAGCATGTTCCTTTCTGCATGCACAATAGCCCTAAAGTGTCAGCATGAGTTTCCCACGCCCCGTTTCACGAGGGATGAAACTTCACCTGGAGCAGGCTGTCTGTGGGCTGGGGCCGGGCTGCAGAGCAGCCCCCGCGGAGAGCAGGGGGGACAGCACGGGGGGGGAGCAGGGCAGGTGCACGCGGGTGCAGCCTGGCCTGTGGCACACAGAGGTGAAAATGAGATCAGATTTTGTCTCAAAGCTATCTGTAGCATCAAAACCCTTTTACAGTCTTACGACTGATGCGAGACCAAATCTTGGCCCCAGTAATATCAGACAAAAACTCGTTAAATTAAACACAGAGCTCTTCTTTCATCCTGCAAAGGAGGAACTTTGATATAACAAAAATAACTAAGTGAACAGCAAAGAGACAAATGAGAGGAAAGGTAGGGTTGGAATTAAACAGAAAAAAAAAGTAAATCACATCACTAATTCACTCAATTCCTAGATTATAAAGCCAGAAGGCACCACTGAGATCACTCCTCCTGACCTCCAAACTCATGCAGTCTAGAGAACTTCCCGGAATTAATCCGTGCTTTGAGCCTAAGAGCTGTGGCTCTACTAGACAGAAACTTACAGAAAAATATGCTGTCTTCATGTAGTATAACCTGAGAAGAATCCGCTGAAATCCTCTTTACTTTGTGCAAATGGCTGATTATCCAGCAGGCAGAAGTCTTTTCTGTCAAATGGCTTTTCAACACAAAGTTTGTGCTCCAACTGCTTGTTAAACTAAACTCCTTGGGTAAACTAATGATGAACCCTGAGATCGTTTCACTCCAAGGCACACTTAGACCTGGAAGTGGCGACTGCCCCTGCGTTAGCTGCACAGACAGCACCGCCTTCAGCAGTCTCGGGTGGGACTTCCGCAGCTTGCATTAACCCCATGGCCAACAAAATGCATGTTCCTCAAGTACATATTCCCTATGAGGATTAAGTCTCTTTCAGAGGTCGTGCTCCTTCGTGCAGAAGCGCCCGCCCATTCTTTAGGTGTGACTTAGGATCTTACGTTTGGCTTTAAGTTATTTCTTTGCAATCAGGCCCAATTTATGGAGTAGCAAATTAATACAGAGCGATGTGGATCACTGTCTTCCTGGCTGTGTATCTACTTACTAGCCACAACCTCTAGGCTAGTTGCAAACTCTCCAAGTAGCCAGGTTTTCCACTATGCAACTGATCAAAAAAAACCCCGCAACAACAAAGAAAACCACACATAAGATCAAAAACTGGACAGTTCAGGACTCTACCATTAAATGCTACTGATGATTATATATAGCATTTGTCATCAGTTAACTTTGAAGTATTTTTAGAAAGGGGCTGGATTCTGTATTGATATTTTACAAAGCAGGAATATAAAGCTGCAAAGTTGATGGACATCCCTGGGGTTACACCACAAGGTGGTGGCTGAGTCCAGAGCGAGACCTGAGACTCCGGAGTTTAATGGAACATGGAATCCACCAGCCACGCTTCCAATTTAATAGCTGCCTACTAGATGGGCAATTTTTAATCCATTCAATATGCATCATATATTAATTTCCTAATATTAATTTGGAATCATTAATTTGGAATCCGCCTACTTGTAGTCAAAAACGTTGCACCGCAGAAAGACAAAAGCCATACAGAAGTCTGCCACCTCAACCTTGCTACTTTTAACAAACCAACTTGCAATCCCATCAAAAAAATCACATTAAATTTGACAAGGTTTGTTTTCACAAACATATATTGATTGGCATTAATTATGTTTTCCACCATTAATTCTTTATGAAATGAGTCTGAGCTAATCTATTTCATTAGTTTCCCTAACAGAAGGAAGTCTGGTAATTATTTACGTCACAAGATTACCTTACTTCCAGCTTTCTGAAAGTTCATCGTCCAAAACTTAATAAAAGCCACACTTTTGTCTGTTTATTAAAATGCTTTGACTATTGAGATGCCTCTCTGCTTCCTACAGGGTAGAGGCCCAGCTGCCATCTCTCCCCGGAGGAGAGCCCACTTTCAGGGCTGCACGCCTGGACGGGGAAGGCAACTGCATGCTGTGGAACAGTTGCAGAGACGTATGTGCTGGTGCAAGGAAACGGGACAGGTGAAGTATATGGAGCTTGATATATGATAAAACATATGACAATTTAAACAGCATATTTTACCTATTGAATGTCCCGGATAGTTCAGATCTAGGTTTATGCACGCGTGTAATAGCCTAGACTGCCTGCAGTGAAACGTACCTCCAAGCTTTGAAGAGATGCGTCAGTAGACAGGACGAGAGCCGAACAAGTCATTAGAAAGGACTGCCCTGACGAAGTGTCACACGCCACCCACGCACGATCTGAGAGCAAATTCTTGTTTGGGCTGCAGTTGACACAGGTATTGCTGCAGTCACCGCTAAAAGTGGTGGCCTCACTTGGAGGTGAAACACAGTGAACGCTGTTCTGTCCTTTTCCCTGCAATGTGAGATGGCAAAACCACCTCAGCTATCGTGCTGATGATTTCATGTCAGGTGCTGACACCTTCCAGTCCTGAGTACGGATGTCTTCCCCTGCTCTGAAACCTGCTGCTGAACATGCTTCCTGCTCTGAGCACTCCTCCTCTGGCCTGGGGAGGCAGGAGCTGCACACCATTTATTTTAACACTGATAAAGGTTTCCAGCTATATTGTCTCCTGAAAAGGTGCAGAAGTTTTCCATAATATGAGGACAGAGGAGGAAACTATTCATGTTCCTTTTATGACTGCGGCTTTTAGGTTGAACTCCTCAGACAGAATCAAGTTTACACCAAGCAAAAATAATTGCAAATAGATAATACAAGGATATTTGATTTGAACTAGAGAGAACCTACTAATTTAAGGAAAGATACAACTTTGAGACAGACTATTCTCTGTCCATCAAATAGCTTACAGAAAAGAATAACGCTGTTACCAGAAATGCCGCGGTTTCCTCGCGCTGTTCCCAAGGGAAGAGCTGGACCTCGCAGGAGGTCTGGAGCATCCACCCGCTGCGCGGGGGAGCTGTGCAGCTGTACTGCGTAGGGGCCGAGAAACCCACAAGGTCCCAGTGTACCTTGCCCAGACTGGTCCCCCCCGGGCTGCAGGGCTTCCCGAGGCGCTGGGCTGCTAATGGCTCTTCCTCCACTCGTGTGTTTTTCCCTGTTCCCAGGGACGGTGCAGAGGAAGACTTTGATTGCTCTTCCCCTTTAAGTTTTTACCTCCCCCACCTCCTTCCCCTCTTATCTACTCCCAGATAAGATCTCTGGTCCCTTTGGAGTGATTTTGGATTGTGCCTTATACCAAGCAGATACAAGGATGCATTTGGAAATTTAGTCGATAGAATTGTTCTTTACTTGTAATGTTAATTTCAGTTCTACAAACTTTCTCCTGATTTGCCCACGGACACGGCGGATATCTCTTAAGAGCCTCATGCCTGATTTTACCTCTTAGTAATGTTGGAAGCATATCTTTTAGAACATTATGAGAATTAATTAGTGAACGTTTCCAAAACTGTTAGGCAAGTACATACATTATTATTCTTCTCATGCAATCTATTTCCTTGCGACGTGCTCTATTGAGCCAGAAGCCAGGATTCCTCTGTGGCATCCGAAGAGGATGTGTTGGAGGCAGTGGATCAATTACTTGCTACAATTCAAAAGCCATAAGGCTCCTTGGATGGCTCCCACAACGCCAACTCCCTCTGCAAGCAGGCACTCGGTGCCCACGTATGGCAGCTGACACACCGTGCTGGTACCCTACTTACTAAATCAAGCCTACACCGGGAGCAGAGACAGACTGACAGCCCGGCATCGGGCGATGCTGAGATGGCCCTGGCAGCTGACTGGCCTGGAAGGGACACACGTTTCTAGGCGTTCCTGCGTGCTTGCTGCTGACAGCCATGTTCAAGCCTGGGATCGTGAGGTTTCTACCCGTTAGTCAACTATGAAAGCAAAAGGGAGTATTTTAGCAACAGAAAACTTCTTATCCATTGCCTAAGTTTTCTTTGTCTTCCTGCACTAGCCAAACCATTTCTCCTTAAAACGCCTTAAAACCAGCTTTTGCTCCTGTAAAAAGCATTATACAGACTTCTGAGCAGTTAACGATTATAATTCTAGTGATGGTTTACCTGCTTTTTTGGGCAAATGAACAAATTGCACTTTGGTTTCCAATACTATCATACTTAGTCTGCTCTTGACTGAAAGCAGGATGCGTTGTTGCATTAAGAACTAATATCTAGTTTTAATATGTTTTCCAGGGTCCTCTACAAAACAACTTTTTCCTTTGGCAACCTCAACACCCATAAAACCCAGATGCACACTCTTTTCACAGCAGTAATCTTTCCTTGAAAATATGAAATGCTATTTCTTCTGAGATTATATGTTAGCTAAAGGAAATGTGCTATGCACTTGGGGATTGATTAACGTGAAGTGTAAAAAGAAAGGGAGAGTTCTTTTCCTCAGGATTTTTTTTTTAATTATTATTTTTTGGTAGAAAAATCAGACTCCAAATGTCCAGCTGAAAACCTGATTTGAAACAGAAATTCCAGCTCAGAAGTATTGTGCGATGACTCATGAGAACAATAGTTCAGTGCCTATTGCTTCCAGTTCCCTTCTAATGGCCAGTTTCCACATGTGGACCACCAGGACTGGGATCAGAGTTGCCTTCTTTTGGGAGTATTTTCATTATTGGCAGGACACTTGCTAGCACCAGACCCACAAACTTAACCAAGAGGAGAAAAAGTGGGAAGTAGAATAAATTGCTGTACGGGGAAAAGCAGATTGAGAAGTCTTGGCACGCCAAAGGAATAAAAATCACCTCTCTGGATACGTTTGATATATCTGTGAGAAGTCCCTGTCCTGGGATGCACTTGTAGGAGAGGGAATTAAACGTCATATAAAAAAAAAATAAAAAATCAAAACCCCACTATAATGCATTTATTTCCTGAATCTCATGTTCTGAGAGTCAGTTTCCTGATTTGCAGGGCCCTATATTGGATATATGATATTGGATTTCTTGAGGTTGGCAATGACACAGATGCACCTAAATCTCCTTCCTCCCTACCTAACTGGGGTATCGAAAGGAGGCCCTGGAGGACAACAAAGTCACAGCAACCCAAACAACAGCTCTCACAAGTGTCATCAGGAGCACTTCTGAATTTTGCCTTTCCAGTTCTGCAGTTGTGGGCAGTCTAAAGTATTCTTTGTAAATGGATCCTTGGTAAAAAAACATTGTTTGGAAAAAAACCCCAAACAACACAACTTCCATAAAATCATTTACAGTAGCACATTTTCAATCAGCCATAATAAAAAGTAATGTTAATGTTTGCCTTCAAGGACCTCACTACATCTGCTTAGTTCAGAAAGTGCGGGTAGAGAGAGATGACCAACTTCCCCGTCTCACTTGATGGTCACTAAAGGATTTGATGAACCAGCCAAAGTCTCTGACTTTGTTACAAATGGGTTTGTAGGTCACAAGACTACTTTAATTCGCCGTTAATCCAAAACCAGTATTTCCTTATCTATTTAGTAATGAGATACGGCAACATTTGCCTGCCTGCTCTGAACATGAGGAAGTTACCGCACCACATAGCCATTACCCATTCACCTTTCCCTGTAGAAAACGCTTAAACAATAACATAGCTTTGTTGAAAGGACGATCCATAAAGACAGCATCATCAGCGATCGTGGTTGAGAACCACCAGACGCAGTGCACACCAGAGGATCGGCTTTGCCCAGGAACCTTTCACCAGCCCTAAATCTCTGCGCGTGTGCCTGGGAGGCGTTCCGAGCACCGCGGTGGGACAGCGCCTGCCGGCGAGGGAGCCGGCGAGCGGCCAGCCGGAGGCATGGCACCACCAGCCTCTTCGCCCACGGTGGGCAACGAGGCACCGGGAGAGACCCCAGACCTGCCGGCGCTGCCAGCCCCGACGGCAGGATTGCTGCTTCTGTAATGCTCTCAAGGTTACCTTGGCATGCACGCACACACGCAAAAAGATAGGAAAAGTCCTTTTGGAATGACGCCTTTCACTCCATGTTTTATCTGGATTTTTTGCCACTTGAAAAATGCGTTTCCAGGGGCTCACTGGGCCAATCTCAGGGATCCCGCTCCTGTGCTGGTCTCGGCCAGCTGTCCTGATGGCATCGTGCATCCCCACAGTGACCCTGGGCACGTGGGCTCCCCTCTGCTGGAACCAGGGGGGGCACCTCGCAAACTCCTTTCGCACAAAGTCCTGCCTACGAGCAATTGAGAAAAGCTGCAAACGCTTGCTTCCTGACCAGCTGCTTCCACATGTGAAGTTCATGATTTGGAGACAAAAAGCTCCCTTAACGCATCCTATAGTGAATTACTCTTCTTTTCTACACAACAGTAGTCTGAACCTGTGCAAGATCTGTAAACAAGGCATTTTTGCTCAGCTCCTCCCTTGTCACTTGAAATCACGTGAAGTTTGGGGTTTTATCACAATATTGCTGTCTTTTGAAAACAGACCCATCGTGACTATTTCTGTTCAGGATATTTCGCTCCTTTTGGTATGTAGAGTTTGTTACAATTGTTTATTCTACAAAATGTCTCATGTTATGAAGAACAATTCTTACGTATTTCACGCCATTAAATTAACCATGGAAAACATTTACATATGTCTGGCAAGAAAGTTTTGTGAACAGATTCCAGTTAAGTCCCAGTTACAAGAACTTTATGTGCAATAAAGTCCTCAAAAATATTAAAAATCATATTTAAAGCATTCTCATAAAATGCGTATTGAGAAAAGACAAGTTTAATTCTCCAAGGCTCCATTATTGAAGAAAAAATTAATATTTGTACTGTTTCTAAATTGGAATAAAATTGCAAGGATGCAAACACTATCCTATATCATAATCTATAAACCAGTCACAAATGTTAAATCAACTGTAAAAATGATTTAAAATCTACATGACTAATTTTATTAAACTGATTTAAAATCACATTTGTGCTACCTTCATTTATTAACTGTATTTCAGACAACACTGTGTTTATAATAGATTTGCATGAATACAGATATATATGGAGAAGAAACTGTCAAGAGGGACAAGACCTTTCCTCTTCTGTGCATGTTTTCTTAGCACATGCTTGTGGTAAACAGAAACATATAAATTAAAGATGCGGAGGCCTTGTTAGGTTCCGCAGTCAATTCTCTGCAATTTTATGGTTGTTCTCTTCAGTTTGCTTATTCATGACACAATGATTTTTTTTCTTTGTTCCAAGCTTAGAAAGCACTTCACAAATATTAATTAATATCTGTAAAACTGTAGCCATTTCTAGTATCACTCTGGCTTCTTGCAGATGGGAGAATTGCGGGCTGTAGCTTTCCATTTAGCTCTAGCACAGATCCAACTAAATCAACAAAGCTATTTCTGGTTTATTTTGGTGAAACCAATTAGAATCAGCAGCTGATCTTGAGATAGATAAAAGGGGTTATATGAAAATTTTAGGGAGCTCACAAGCTGTTGCTGGCTTTCTAATTATTATTTCAATATCTTGATTGAGTTAATCCCATCGCATGCTCCTCATCGAGGACCCAGTGCACTGATCCGGTCCATCACCCCAGGGGCAGGCATCCTGACGGTGAGTCAGTGGCAGGACAGGGACCAGCTACAGGAGCCCCAGGTCCCTGATGTACAAAACTACCAACCGTGGCAAACTTCTAAAAAACCAACAAGAACCATTTTGATAATGAAATGTACCTTGAAACTTTACAGACGGCGAGAGTTACAGTATAAGTGCCCTTCACATCCAAATTAGAATAAAACATAGGTAAAGGTAGGCTTCTCCAATCTAAGAAATAAAGGATATATTTCACTGTGATTTTTCTATTTCTAAATAAAGAATTTTAAAAAACAGAGAAAAAGCTGTGGTGCTTTGGAGCCTGATGATGGGCACAGACACAGCGCACGTGCTGTTCTGGGGGCCAGGGTCTGTCCCCCCCCATGAGCGCTGGTGTCTCGGCTGGGTGGTGGCACCAGGGGGGGACACCGCTCCCCACCTAACGCCGATGGCTGAGAGCCTCTGCTGCCGCCGTCCAGCGGCACCGGAATCAGAGGCAGTTTTCAAAGTGTTTATTAAAGAGAGAGACACAAAATCCTCACGCTCTGCCTTCCAAACATCACGAATAATGATTCCACAGGAACAGGGAAAATCAGAATGTCAAACTCTCCACAGGGCAAGATATTTGTGTGTTTGGATCTTTTTCTCCCTTTAGTGCATCCCTAATTTAAAGCGTATGTCCCTTTACAAAGGAAACAATTTCTTGCTGTCATACCATGAGACGTTACAAAAACATTAGGGATAATCCATGTGCGATTTAAAACAGGCCCCACAGAGCAAGTGGTGGTGTATGACAACACACCACTCTGTGACACCGCGGGCCTAGGGATGGTCCTTCGGCCCCAGCAGCCGCTGGAGAGGGGTGTGGAGACATCATGTTCGCTGCTGAGCAGGGGAATGCTCCAATATTTGCCTCTTTTGTTGTGTGACAGATTACCAGTAGCCCTTGAAAGCAGCCAGGGGAAGGCCTGACTCCGCCAGAGGCAGCACCCAAGCCTCCCCCGACCTCTCGCAGGCCGTCCCACACGGAGCCACCCCAGGGAGAGGATGGAGGGTGCTTGGCAGGGCTTGGTGCACGCTGCCGGCAGCACGGTGGGAAAGCGCCGCTGAGACGCTTTGTCCTCACCATCTCTCTGCCGACAGCGTGGGGAGCAGCAGCCAGGAAACCATCTTGTGCCCCATCTGAGGGGGTTGTTGCTTCCAACCTCTGTGGGGACACCACCAGCCCCAGCTGGACCCAGACAGATGGCAAGGGGTAGCAGTGGCGTAGAATGAGGTTCGAGACCTTAGCCCTAAGCTGGAGCCTAAGCATCAGGGCTAATGTTTCCCCATTGCTCTGCCCTTCCTCTCCCCTGGCCTCCATGATGGCCCTTTCTGCTGTGAGCTCTTCCAGGAGGACACACGTGTGCTCGACGCAAAGACATGCACTACCTCCAAAAAAAACCAATTTTCCAGAGTTTTGGCTGAATAAACCCATTCAAGTGAAATGCTGCTGGACCTGTCTATGCCCTACAGGAGGACAAAAAGCCCAGCATCACATCTGTCTTCTTAAATCT
Organism: Grus americana; assembly: GCF_028858705.1. Classification (NCBI taxonomy): domain Eukaryota; kingdom Metazoa; phylum Chordata; class Aves; order Gruiformes; family Gruidae; genus Grus; species Grus americana. Next base: position 13,161,807 of record NC_072864.1, read on the forward strand.
GCGGATTTCAGCAATCGTTTCTTTCAAGCGTTATCTCCTCACCAGCACGTAGTGACCTTAGACGTAAGGAACAATCAGCAGGATTCACGCAGATAAATATTCTAATGCACTTTATCTTAGAGATGCTGCAAACATGTTTGCAAGACAGACACAGTTACTGCTCCTTCAAGACTCTGTATGACCTTTAACATCATTTTCCCCAAAAGTTAATTTCTGTGATTAATGCAATATACTAAAACCCATAAATCTGATCATTTGAAGGATTCAAATTAGGAATTATTGACAGCTGATAGAACAGAAGTGCAGAGATGAGGCAGATTTTCTCATCTGTCCATCTAAATGTTGGAATATGTATTGATTAAAATATGACATGGTATAGAACCCACCATAAATCTAAACTCTATTAGATTAACACAGGCATTCAATTAACATAAAATGACAACCTAAGAGAAAAGCCTTGAATGTCGGCCTATCTCAGTTTGTAATATTTTAACCCACCTATCTGGGTGAGTTTTGAGGTAAACAGAGATGTGTGCCTGGTTTCACCTTGGCTCAGTACCCACGGGTGTAAACTGAACCCTCGGGGGAATATAGACTCAGTGCACTGAGGTTGCTCTCTGATTTTCAAATTGAAAATACTCAAGTATTCAAGCTGAGCATAGTTTAAATGAGCATATCCCTGATAATAAGGCCACCATTTTAAAAAATGACCTGTTCAGTGTCTTCGTTATGCAAGAATCTTCTGGGTCTAGAAGGTCCCTTCTATTTGAAATTACTTCAGCAATTATCCCTTCCATCAAAAAGCTGAAATATCACTAGACGCAACAAGAACATTAACAGTGGAGTGAACTTCCTAGGTAGAAATCATGAAAACGACACATGCAGGAAAATGGAAAGCCTTTCTCTGAGCAGTGACACCAAGGCAGCTCTCAGCCCTTACGTGGGTTACTCAGTACGGTCCAGCTGCAGAAACCTCTGGACCCCCCAAGTCCAGGCTTTATTCCACTGGATTCACAAAATCTTGTGAGGAAGTTCAAAATTTCCTTTCTACTGCCTAGACCAAAGTATGCTGCCTAAAGTACCCGGAAGAGATAGCTATAAACAAACAAACAAACATTTTTGAGCTTTCTATTGCCTACTCAAAATAAGGAAGCTGGTGGAATAGTGTGGGAAAACAAATACGGTGCAAATGGCCCAATGCTATGAACAGAGAGGCTTGCTTTCACACTTGCCTGGCGCCCTGGCTGAATGGATCTCCTTTGCACAAACATTGCACAGCACAAAAACCATCCTCAGTGATAAGGTGCAAATTTTTCTGGATGTGCAACTGATTGGGAGTCCTCTCACCAGCTAGGTGTGGGAATGAGAGGGAACCACTGGGATTTGGGGCAGAATATCGCAGGAACTGGGATTCAGGCTTGATTCTCACAAATGCTGCATATTTCTGGTATCATTTGATTCTAGCTGGAGTTAGAACCTCTCACGCTTAAATCAAGCTCTCAAAGATTTTTTGTAAGTCTGGGAAACCCTGCCCACATGAAAAATTGTGAGGTATTACCTAAATGCCTCATTTTCATGCCCTGGCTTGGAGCACTTATACGTGCGGAAAGGCATGTTCCTCTGCCTGTACAGGCTCAAGGTTTCACTTGAGGTGCTGAAAGCCTTAAATGAATCTTATGGCCCTGTCCCCAGCTGCTCCAGTACGGCAGGGTCATTCCCGACGAGGCTGCAGTTAAACTGGCTGAGCCCGTCTGTTCCTTTCTTCTTCTGGCCAACTCGTCCTATCAGGGCCACCTTTTGCCAGCTTTATTCTTTCCAGTAATCAATAATTACCTTCCTCCGCTCCCACTGATGACTTCTGGAAAGGGTAGCCTTATGTCACTGTAGCAATTGAAACCATAATCTGTGCTCTAATGAGTATTTGTCTAGGGTTCACAATTGCAAATGGGGAAGTGTTAACCCAAAGTCCCTGCAGAAGCTGACAGGGAAAGGCTGGCTGGCTGGCGCTAAGCACAAGTGGTGAATCCTCCCAAGAACAGAATTAGTATGTATTATTAGTCTGCATATTATATTCACATTTTAAAATATACTAATTTTCTCCCTTTCTCTCCTTTTCTCCAAAGTACCACTATTTAGGACTATAGATTCATAATTGCTCAGGAAAGCCATTGTCCGAGTTCTCTTAGTACGTCCGTTACATTTAATCTATCCTCAAGCCTCTATTCAAATGCAACTTGCTAATATTTTTATTATAAAATTCTGTATTTTCCGTGAAGCTAACTTTCATATTACATTTTTCCCCTCAAAGAGAAACTCAAGCTCTCAACTAAGACAGTTGCAAACCAGCAGTATGTGAAACAAGCAAACTCAAAACACATCTAAAAAAAACCCCATATGCATGTGGATTTGTTATGCGTTCAAATTTTTATATTGTTTAATTGTAATAATTTTCAATAGCTGATTGAAAATTTGCTGTTCTGAACTGGAAAAGCAGGGTTTTGTTCTAAAGAAATGTGCAGGATTTCAACAATTCTTTCAACTGCAATCCCAGTTTTTTTCACACTCAGCAATTTAACCTAACTGGCTTTCTCCACTGCAATCAGCAGAGGAAAAAAGGTTTTTTAACAGACTGGGATTTCAGATGAAAAACCAAGGTTGTTGAAAATTCTCTAATCAACTCTACTGAATGGGACCAACAGCAAAGTGTCAAAAAGGCTGCTTTGGTGCAGGTCGGGATCCCGTGAGTAGCGAGCTACAGATGTGCCAGGAGAAAGCCTGATGCAGCGAGATTGCCAGCCTTGTCCTAGACACAGCTGGTTCAGCCTGTGCAAACAGGATCTGCTGAAGTGCTCAAACTTCTGCATGTTTTCATAAATCAAACTAAACCCATCCAGGTTTTTTTTTGTCTCCTTTCACTTCTACTTTTGTGCTTAAAGGAGGCCAAGAACCGAGTGAGTACGTAATTAGTATAAATGGAATCTGAATTGTGGCCTCACCCCCAGAAAACAGGGGCTTCTTGAGATTAATTGGAAAAGCAAAGAAAATAACCCACTTCAGCTCAAACTGTTTCTGAAGTGCCGCAGTAAGCTCCATATGATATGAATACATAACCTTCATATGATAAATATACAGAACTGATGCTTTTAACCTGTCAGGAGGAGAAAGCGTGGTTCATCAAGGAATGAAGCGCTCGAGGTGCGCAGAAAGCATCCCTGTCTGCACCCTGCCTCTCGCTGCGCTGCACACGCTGGTGGGTACAGACCCTGTGACGCTGGCGCTGCCTCTGGGACGAGATCCTTGGCCCAGTGGCACCAGCAGAAACCTGAAACGCCGCTGCCAACGCTGTCCCTGAGGGTGCTGCCGGTGTGCCCCCACTGCCCCGGCCCCCGGGGCCAGGCGGGATGGCAGGATGCAGCACCCGGATCATGCAGGGATGTATTTCCCCTTCTTGCCCGCTCCCCTCCGTTCCTGGCTGATCTCCTCTCTACCAATTCTCTCCCAAAACTTCTCTCCCTTACTGAACACTATGAAGCACACTGTGATGATTGACACCCACTATTTAGGCCTGTTGAAGGTACGAAATTGTATTGTGCTGAGTCAACCATGTTACTAAGAGAAATAACTGCAGCAAATTGAATAAATAAGCAGAAAAGTCTTGCAAACAACTCATTTACTAAAAATTCACTACCCCTTCAGGTTGAATACCTTCTGTGCAAACTGACAGGATGGACAATGGGCTGAAATAAAAAAATGAATGCGATCTCTTCACAGGGGTTTTGGCAGCAGAGCCATGCTGGGGTCCAATGCTCCATACATTGCCAGCTGAAAATTCAGGAGTTTTCTCCTTTGGAAGAGAAACCAACAGACCAAAATCAAGATCCTACCAGACTGGAGCAGTTACTCTGCAAGGACTACTAGCAGCCCAGGACGCACTCTGCTCTGGTGCCCACCTCCACAGGGATGAGCCCCTGGCAAGAGGAGCTCCCTGGCAGAGCTGCATCCAACAGGCCCATTGAGACACCCCATACCCCAAGGACGAATGCACATATTTCACACGCTGCGCCAACGCCACAGCAAAAGGAAAATGCACGCCCAGTACATAATCTTGTTTTACGCTGTGTGGAAATGGATCATTACTTTTCACCTAGAAAGATCTGCTATTAGTTACAATAATTGGGAGGAGAAAGATGGATAAGGAATCACCATGAGGTGCTGTATTCTTGCAGCTCTACCAGTGCTATTTGTAGCTTTGAATGCGGCACCGCTTTGGTGTTAGGTAGCGGTTCGGACAGACATGCAGGACTTTCACAGCAGAGATGGCAGGAATCAATTTTTTCACCTTCTGAAGTGGGAAATATTAGTAGCAAAGTTACTGTGCATCAGTGACACTCTGTGGCTGTGGAGGCTCTGAGTTACTGCAAAAAAAAAAAAAAGTGAATCTGGAACACCATCTTGCATTTCACTGATACACCTGAATCTTAAACACGGGACCTGGTGGGAATCAAAGATACATCAGGAGTAAGAGACTTTTTTCCTCATGTTACCTACAAGAAAGTAGCATAACATCACCATCTACAGCGACACTTGGTGGGGACTGGACCGTGCCCAGCTGAGCCCTCAGGACTGCTTCCCACCTGGACTGCATCAGCATAGCTTTTGCATTTAACACCATATACCTCCTCTAGAAGCATAGAGTAACATACCCTCAAGCTGAGGGAGAAAGCAAGATGAACAGAGAGGGGAAAACAAGCGAACGAGCCGTAGCACCATGGCCTTGCAGAGCGCCAGAAAGCACAGTCATGGGGGAAAGGGGGATGCCGAGGGAAAGAGCATCGTTGCTTGTCTGAAGCGATGCTGGGTTTACAGAAAGCCCACCTGAAGCTGAGCTGGCTGGCGCACAGGGATGATCTTGGCTCTTGACGGAAAGATGAGACATCATACTTTGTGTATAATTCCAACTGCACTAACTTACATCAGGATTGAGTATAATTTGAATAACGTTAACAGTCTCTCAAACCCTTCAGAAGAGAAGTAGTTTAACGTCTGCAACATACACTAATGCTGGAAGAAAAATGACATGCTATTGTGTGTTCAGACATCCATAGTATTTGCTATTTGTTTGGAGTTTTATGGAGTTGGGAAGACAGATGGAAATTTTTTTGTTAGAGCAATGCAAATGATAGCAACTTTACTGGGTGCCTTGTAGGAAGTCTCAGTGTGATAGCAAAGCCTCTAGATGTGAATTGTAAATTGAAATTAAGCTTTTCCATTGAAGAAACATGAACTAGATTGTGTATGGCTTGGAAAAAAGGTATCAGCAACTTTCCCAATGGACTGAGGGCAACTTCACCACATCATCCTGATGCAAAACCTTTGTGGTCCCCCAGAGAGCGAACCCTGAAGCGCAACGTTGCCCCACCGCACCAGCCCGGGAGCTGTCGTGTGCTGCGAGGGCGAGAAGGGCGAGCAGAGGGCAGGACAGAGAAAAGCCAGTCTGGAACAACTGCAGAGGAAACATCTTCCTAGCGTTGCAGTAGGGAGGAGGGAAAGGGACAGTAAGAGCTGTCAGAAGTGTTTTATTTGTTATTTAAGCACAAAGTATGGACATTGTCATGAACAAAATTACTGTTCACCCCAGATCTTCATAAATAACTCTGGACAAAAAGCCTTCAAGCAATGAGAGTTTGGGGTGCACACTGTGCGAAGGAGATGGCTCCTCAGACTCAGGTAAGGGGAGGCTCCGTTTCCTCTCTTCCCAAAAACTGAAATGACACCCCAGGCACTTCCCAGGCCCCTGTGCCAAACACCCAGATTCGCCCCAGTCCAGCCGGAGTGAGGCGAGTCCTGCCCAGGGTGACATGGCCCTGCCTGTGCATCCTCAGCAGGAGGTTAGCTTCCAGCTTCGAGAGACCTTGAAGAGACCTTAAAAAAAAAAAAAAGAAAAGAAAAAGAAAAAAAGAAAAAGACGGTGTTCCTCCTCCCTGTTTGTGGGTTGCGAGCTCCCTCTTGTGGCTCTCGCGAAATTTCCAGCTGTTTGCCGAGCTCCCTGAAGCCGGTGGCAGTGGGAAGCCGGATGGGCACCCACTGGAACTGGCACACCTCGGATACCCCGACACCACCAGTACAGTTATCTTTTGTGCCGGAAACTCGCTGCTTCACTTCTCAAATTCTGTTAAAACCTTAAATTGAGAATGTACGTTCCAAGCCCATACCAGCTCAAATGAAAGGGTAAGGCCGAAGCATTCCCCTGTGCAGGAAGGCTCTTGGCCAGCCCTGCTGCACACCACGCAGCACCAGGGGAGCGTGGCACGTCCCCTGCCAGCTCCGCTGAGTGCCAAGGGGTCCCCGGTACCCACTTGCCTCCTGGATGCCCACAGAGGACCACTCGTCTGCCATCCTTTAAAGCTCAGGTCAGCAGTAGCATCGCTGAGCACAACAGCCCTGTCTCATTTCTGGGTTTCCTCCCAGCCCGGGCCAGCAGCCTTGCAGGGTTCTCATCCCTCCTTGAACTCTCCCATGTCTGGAGTCATATTCCCACGGCTGAAATGGAAACATTTACATTACCACACTGCCAGGCCCCACATTTCCCCCCCCAGTTAGCCGGTTTTCTTTCTGAAGTATCTAATTAGGCAACTTTTCAGGGAGAGGAAATGGAATTGTTTGTAGATGGTTTCCACCTGCAAGATTTTCACACCAGCCCTTTATAAATGGGGTGAGCCTTGCTGTATCTGGTTGCTGCTAACACTTTCCCCGCGAGGTGCGCGGCTGCTGGTCTGACAGCTCTATCCACTCGATGCATAAATCCTGCTGCTCAGCAGCTGCCCCAGCCCTGACCCTCGGACTTCCCTTGCACAGAGCAGCAGCTCAGCTTGCTGGTAGCATCTTACAGGAACATATGTTTTTACATCTAGTATAATGTCTACAGAAGGGTTTCTAGAGCAAGCAAAGATATAAAAAAGCATGGCTGAAGTACAGCTGAACCTACTTTTTTTTTTTTTTTTTTTTTTTTAACACAAGGAACATCATTTACCTCCGTAACAAGTCAAAGGGAAGGTCCTTGGAGCAAAAGAAAGGCAACTTCACCAGGAGCACAGAGACAGGACTATGGTTCAACTCAGACTAGCTACTAGCACAACACTTTAGTCTTGAATAAAATCAGAAAAAAAAAATCAGGAAAGAGAGGAAAACATAACTATGATATCCATAAAACATCTTACAGAACCTACTTTTAATAAACCTGGTTAAAATTGGAGGCTTGAAGATGATAAAATGTCAAGGAAAGCACTTGCTAATCAAATACATATAAACAGCTCTACAGTGAATGTTGGGGAGGTTTAAACCCCAATATTGTGGTAAAGGTTCCTCTCTTGAAGATATCCTTCTAGAAACTGTTTTGTATGAAGATGAGAGAGGTATAAAATGGAGAAGAAAAGTGGAAATGTTGCAAGATGTGGAAATTAGCACTTTTTTGACAAGTGGTCACGTTTCTTTTACAAAAAAAAACCCCCCAATAATCTTCATATTAAAATCTACAGCTGAGTTTCTTCAAGTGCTTGTTGGATGTTACTCCAAACACATACAGCTAGAGAAGTATGCCTTACAAAAAGTAGATATATAATTCTTCCTTCAGATATGGAACTATTGCTAAATAATGAAAGATGGATGAATGCCTATGGAGAACGCGTGTCCTTTCAAAGGGGAAGCCACCAGGCTAAGCAGCTCGGTACATTTCAAATCATGAGAACCATACCAAAGTCAGAGAGTAACTCCAGTTTCTAAGAAAACCTCAGATATTCTACAACTAGAATATTACGTGCCCTGTCTTATACATCCATCCTAACCACAACGTACATGTGATATGCTTTTCTGTGCATCATATGCATTTCAGGTACATTAGCATTCGGAGAGCTCTGCATTATAATGAAAAGAAGGAATCAAAATGTTCAAGTTGCACAAGAAAGAAAACTTATAAAACTGCCATCTCATGAATGTAATTTATTCGTTTGGAAAGACAAAGGATGAAACATTCCCGCAGACCCACAAAGTCTCCACAACCACAGGGCAGGGAAGCACATGAATACGCCAGGCAAGAAGCTTTCAGTCCCTGGTGCCTCAGCTAACAATGGGCTTGAGTCTTCTCAACCTATTGTTGTCTTCTCACTCCTAATTGCAGGGACCTATGAGGAACCCAGAGATATACTCACACCACTTCCTCTACTAGACAGGGGAACCTCAGATAGCCTTCATCCAGTTTTTTCCATGGCATGAAATACGGTACCACTTCTCCATTTTATTTCGTTACAATAAGGAACATTTAGTTTTTAAGTATCTCTTGGGGTATCTGTTCCTGTGTTAAGGCTGAAGATCCCTCTCATTTAGGGTTTTATTTGCAAGCCCTTGACAAAAGGAGACACGTGAAACTTGTATGCAATGCCACAGGCGTAAATATTCAGAAAAGCAGTGGCCTTAGCCAGGTCATCACACTGTCAAACACTACAGGTCCATGTTTAGGAGTAAGATGCCAGCTCCGTGTGGCTCATTTCTCATGGAACTGAAAGAATGGAGAATAAATTAAGAGATAATAATTGCTACACCACAGGGATCTTATGTCATTCTTCTCTGCCTACTACTGCCCCACTCTAGGCAAGTGGAGTGAAGCTCTACAAATGATCACAAAGACGAGTTTCTTCAAATGTATATTAAAAAATCAGAGCTGAAGCAAAGCTGTCCAGATAGCTGGACATGTGTGTACACAGCACACTAAATCCTGAACATACAGAGTCTCAAAAAATAGGACATCTCCCTTGGTAAGGAATCGGAAGAAATGGTGCAATGAGAACATAGCCATTGATATGGAAATCAGTTTAGTTTATGGAGAAACATCTCATTGAAGCAGCTCCTAATTTTTCACCCAGCCCAGCTGAATTGGTTTCCATGCCAATAGAGAAACTGGTGAGATACGAGCGCTGACTGGGGACAGCTCTGAGGCGCGTTGTACCCTTAGCGTTCGGGAGTCTCCGGCACTGGATGTGTACATTGTTTGACACTCCTGGCTACCAAGAGCACACCCTGAACAAGGACGTGCTCTGTGTCCCCGTGCCACCAACCCTGCCAGAGCTCAGCAGCGAGCACATGCTCACTGCTCTTCAGTAAAGCTAAAATGGCACGGACCAGGGCGGGGGGCACGGACCAGGGCGGGGGGCACGGACCAGGGCGGGGGGCAATGCAGTTGCAGTGGAGAGAGAAAGCAGCTATGATACAGTGAGAAGGAGCAATTCAGGAAGAGTATTCCAACTGCTCCTATCCATAACTGGGCACCCAAACTGGCACACAGGTACGAAAACATACATTTATGTCTCTTGAGATGGTGTGACTGTATGATTATCTGAATACAGGATGCAGACATGCTAAGCGCTTGAAAAAAAGCATCCAAATACAAGCTATCTAGAGATACTTCTAATTTTAAGAAGAAATCTGGTTTGCCTCATCTCTTTCAAAAATTCTGGTTACCAGTAATGGGCAAAATAAGTTTAACGAACAGCAACCTCACTAACAGCAGAAACCCAGGTGACTGGGTCACCTCTTGCTCAGAGTAACAATGCTTCCTTCTGGAAAACAAATTTTTATCCAGTATTTTAAAAATAGGCTGCTTCAAAGAGGAAGGGAATCAAATGCTGCATCCATTAGGGTTGAGTAGTAGTGAGCAAAGGCAGCGGAAAAGGGATTCTTCTTTCACTGAGCAGCTATCTAGCAGGAATACATACCCAAGATGTGGGTTATTCTCTCCTCAGCAGAGCAGTGAATTCAGGCCAGGCCTCCTGCATCCTGGATAAGTTTTCTAACTGCTCAACTGGTGGATAAAAGGGCTGTCATCTCCTTCTCTGCCTTTCTGACAGTCTGGCCCTGCATGGCTTTTGTGTTTTGCTTTTTCTTTTTTTCTCCATCCCTACAATTGCCTCATTTGATACAAAACACAGTATTTTCTATGTTTCATATTATCAAGCAAACTAGAAAAAGAAATACTTTTTGTTGGGATTGATTTAGGTTTTGTTTTTTTTTTTTTTTCAGCAAGACAGCCAAACCAAAAAGTCAATTGTTAGCACAATCATAATAGGGACAGCAGTCTGCACTCAGCATTGTGGGTTAGAGAGCAGAGTGGGCCAATACCACATCCCAGAATTCAATTTCCACTCCCAAATTTGGTGAAAGAAGAAATCCAAAGTGATATGCAACCCTGAATCCATAACACCTCCAAAAATCCTATTGCCTCTAAATTTGATCTCAGCTTCACTGCTCAGGTCCCAATCTAGCGCATACCCACATTTGCTACATGAACTTTTGCTCCCTCCCCAACTTGATTAAGAGCAAAGAAAGTAACAGATGGATCCATGCTGTTCCTTTGTAGCCGGGAGATTAATGTTTGCATTGCATCAGACTACTCGCGTTCACACAAGGGAATACTGCTGGTGTCCCTGCAACTGGCACCTGCGCTCGCGTGGTCCAATCGGTGTCTGAGGCAGACAGGCTATGTAAGGGAACGCAAACAGTGGTTTGGTTTGGTTTGAAGTATACAAAACGCTTCAGAAGCACGACACGGTGTGAAAAATTGCCGTGCCTCGAATAGCAAGCTTTGCTGTACTTTGCCACTCACTGGCGGCAGCTCACGCCTCTGCTGTACATCACTCTGCTAAAAGGCTGTCGCGGACTGCGTCCTAAGGAAGGGTGTCAGTAAACAAACTCGGGTGTTTTCTCCTAAGTGCTGAACCCATGGGTAATATCAACACGAAGGCAGGATACACTCCAAAACTGCACCAGCGGTGCCAGAAGTCAGCTTCTGCCGCTCGTCACGAAACCCTACGGATTCAGCCCAGCTCTGCTGTTGGCGCAGGTACCCCTCGGCCGTGGGCAGCTCGCTCCTACAAGCCATTTTCCCCAGGCGGCAGAGAGGAGCTGCGTCTTCGTAGTCTATGGCCGGGGTCCGACAAAGCAGCAGCACAATATCAGTGGTGCTGAAAAGAGACGGTTTTGTCTGTGGTATCAGGATTAGATGCTGTGGGTGCCAAGCTGCAGGAGCCTGGAAAGCCTCAGCCACCAGCCCTCCTGGATCCGGGCTGAATAGGGCTTTGAGTCACTTACAGCTTAAAAACTCAGACAAAAAAACCCAAAACAAAACCATTTTTAATCAGAAAGAAGAATTCTCTCCCTTAACTTTCAGACTAACCCAAGAGTTAGCTTTTCCTTTTCCCCTGTGCAACAGCCGCTGTTTTTCCCTGGGTATTGTGGCAGGGGTTTGTCCCGTGCCCTGGACCCCTAAGTGGTCACACACAAGGGACATCCATCCATCCATCCATCCATCCATCCATCCATCCATCCGAGAGACCTCAGCCCAGCAGAGCCACGCTGGTCCTGCTGGCCCTGGGAGGCTGGACACCAGGGAGCGCACCGGGCGGGCTGAAGGCGTGCAATGCTCGAAGAAGAGCCCGCCACAAACTACAAACTTATTTTAGCTGCTCGGCGTGAAAGAGGATGGACTTTACATGATTTAGTGTGCAATCTGTGAATTTTAATAACCGCTACCATTTATCAGGACATCTATCATACTGTATCTTTTGCAGCTGTTGAAAAACAATATTGGTGCTTTCAAAGCAGTTTCATCATAGATTCAAAAAAGCCTAAAACAAAATTGAAAAACAAAACCAGCCATATGCCTACTTGACCTAGGATACATAAACCTGTTGTTCAATCCAGAGGAGGGATTACAGCATTACTTTTTAGTAAGTTGCTTTTCATATGGAAATTTCTTTTCACAGTAAAGCTCTGTATTTAATGGCATCAACATAAAAAAACATCCCTATTTTTAGTTCCCTGATCATGGACATATAGATTTTTATAGTGTCTGCAAGCATACATTAACGTTAATTTCCCCATTCTCCTTTGTACTTTGTTAATGTCACAATCTGCTGTAAAACCTTGCCAAGTTTCTTAACTGTCATGTTAATTCCGAGACCTAGTCTGCACTCTCTGACATTTCAGGACAGAACATGGCAGTAAAAATAGATTAAAAACAGCTTATAAGTATTATAAAATCTAGAACTTTACAGATGGTGGAATTATATCTGCTGAATGGAAATTTTAGCAACTCGGAACACAATAATATTAGAATAGCCTATTGATTTCTAAGGCAAATATTTTCGGAAGTAACGTAATGGTATCTGAATAGTGGGCAAAACCCACAAAAATGTAGGAAAGTTGGGTGGGTTTTTTTTCCTTTTTTAAAGCATCGCAGTGAATGCGCATATCGTGTTGGTGCTAGTATTAAGTTTCAAAGCTTTTCTATACCATATAAATAAAGGACATAATAAGATCTTGATTTTATTCATGGTTAGTTCAAAGTTCACACAAATTATTTCACACAGGGGATTTGTCTGAGGGTTTTGGCATTATAGAAATGCATTAATGTACTTTAGATATTAAATGACAATGCCACATGGTAAGAAATTTGCACGAATGAACAGGAAATTAGACACTGGTTTTTTTGGTTTTTTTTTTAACTGATTGCTAAAGAATGCACTGTTTAAACGCATACTATCCATTTCAAAGGGAAGCTTTTGCTGATTTCAGGAAGTTTAAAATCAGCTAATCAGAAAGTAATACAAAGTTAGAGTTAAATATTTTTTAAAGGAAACTGTTTCTTTAAAAAAATCCTTTCCCCTTTTCTTTAAGGAGTACTTATTATTTCCATCATCCTTGTTGAGTTGTTGATGAATAGCTCACATCGTTTGCCAAGCTCCACCCTCTGTCTTTTTTCTAAACCCTTTACTCATTATTTGCTCAGTCTTTTTCCCACAGCCTAGACAGCCTGTCAAGGCAGCTTAAATAAAACACTGTATTAACATTAGGAAATGGCATTCAGTTCCCAATTGATCTCCTAATACTTTATGTTGAAATGATAATTGGTACAGTCTTCATTGAAAAAAAAGAGAGAAAAACTACTTTTCAGTCACCACAAGGTATTATCTTAGCTGATGTATTCACAAGCAAACAGATACATTTTTAAAATCTCCCCATCTGCTGGAGACTGCAGTTCACAATTCTTTTCAGCTGACATAATCCAGATTGATTCGTTCAGCAGATAAAATTCAGGCCACTTCTGCCCTTTATAGGAGCAACATAATACCAGTCTTTATTCAGTAACAATGTAACATAATGGGATCGGAATGTGCAAAATGACTGTTCTTAAATTACTGTGACACACAAGGGTCCAACACAAGCTGTGGTTTAATGTAAAAAATCATTAGGCACAGATTACTAAAGTGGTCCTGCATTAACAAGGTCAAACCAAGACTGTTTATGATATTTTTCAGGAGGGGAAAAAAAAAATAAAATGTTTGCTAATATCTAGATTATGAATGCATTTTTAAGAGGGAAAAAATCTGCAGGGTTTTTTTGGTTTGGGTTTTTTTTTTTTTTTTTTTTTTCCCCATGAAGAAAGTGCTGTTTATTCAATAATGAGCGCAACAGTTAAGGATTCTATAAAGACCTTTTCCACAGAGCCAAGTTAATCTATTACACACTGAAGCACACACACAAAAAATCTAAATATCAAAAGGTTGTCAAGAGAGTTGCCAGAAATGAATATTTTGGTGCACTACTATATCAAACAAATTTTGAAGACTGTCATATTATTATTAACCCGTTCCAGCTCTTTTCTTTTGTTGTAACCAGAGACCATTAGAAGGAATTTTGCACATTTGCACATCGCTGTGGGGTTTTTGCATCTATGTAAATCGTTGTTACTCAACAGCATGTCCCTCATACGCTTACAAATCAACCTAGCTGCACAAAAAAGCCAAAGTGAAGACACACAGTAAATTTCCTCCTTAATGGTTGGGTCCTTGCACCCTGAGACTCTGATGACCATTGAAGATCACATAATATACGTGTTTTCTTTGTACAATTATTTCTTCCTATCTGATATAATCTAAAATTTGATAAGTCTTACATAAGAAACCCATTATATCATCATGCATTGAAGTAAAGGAATAAGTAAACAACTCTTTCCCAATCTATCAGAAAATCTGCCAGCATTTTCCTCTGGCCTTTGATTTGGGGGCTAGCAGCACGTGAACGAAACCCGACATTGCAGAGAGGGGCTCACACAAGGCAGCCAGTTTCGGCTGCTGATGGAAGCTAACCCAGAAGCGTCGCAGCTCAGCTCCTGGGAGGAAAGGTGGTACTGGAAAAAAAAAAAGAAAAAAGAAAGAAAAAAGAAAGAAAAAAGAAAGAAAAAAGAAAGAAAAAAGAAAGAAAAAAGAAAGAAAAAAGAAAGAAAAAAGAAAGAAAAAAGAAAGAAAAAAGAAAGAAAAAAGAAAGAAAAAAGAAAGAAAAAAGAAAGAAAAAAGAAAGAAAAAAGAAAGAAAAAAGAAAGAAAAAAGAAAGAAAAAAGAAAGAAAAAAGAAAGAAAAAAGAAAGAAAAAAGAAAGAAAAAAGAAAGAAAAAAAGAATAAGCTGTTTCTACCCTGGTTTGTGGTCTAGACCAGGTGGTAATGGAGGGGTTAAATTCCCCACATTCCACTTTACCATTTTGACCTTGTAAACAGTGAAAGCAGAATTTTGCTGTCCCTACTACCGTGCTAAACTACTAAAGCTGGATAATTGTTGAAATACCCTGCTTTAATTTAAGCTGCTGCTCATTTGTGATGAATGTACAAGCAACGAGTGTATTTTAAACACATGTTCATGGAAAGTGAGACTTCCCCGTTTGCATGCCACATCCTCATGTGCCCATTTCATCAACTGACAGAAACAGCCTCAAGAAACCTACCTAGAAAATGACAGCTAGCAAACTCTAAGGATAGCTGGAGAGGAATGCATCCATTTCGAAATTTGCTATGAAAACACCTAGATTCTCTGTGCAGGTGGGTGACGGTCACACCCTGACCCTGCCAAGGGTGCTGGCGGGCAGCCGGCAGCAAGCACCACGAGCAAGACTTCCACCGGCACGGCAGCAGGTGCCCAGCAGGGCTGGGCATCAGAGAGTGCCCTCATGAACTATTTTTATTTGAAGAATTCCCACAAGTTGTGTCACTTTACAACAAAACACTGAAATGTTTCCCAGTCAACTCCATCCAAAGCAGTATGAAAACTGAATTTATGAATGTTCATAGCCAGACCATAAAATAAGCTACGTCTCTAATGTCTTCTGAATAACAAATGTATTTAAATGACACACGTTCTGCTAAGGTGAACTTCATAATCACAAAAGATTGTAGTTTTAAAAAGTAATGAAAACTAACTGCATAACTCCAATAGTCTTGGAAACTCATTACATTCAAATATTTACATATTCTAGTGAACTTAGGATGTCAATTTTGACTGCACAAATCTAATAACTGAAACATATGGCCTTGAAACCTGCAATCAATATAAACCTTTTAGAGCCCAAGCTTCAAAAAGTTATATCAAATATATATTCGATGAGAAGAAGGTTAATTGAATAATTGATTACTCAGTTACAATTAAGTGCTCTTCAGATATCTTTGGGAACTACAGAGATATAATAGTGATAGATATTTATTTGTTTATCAGCTATCCCTGATTTATAGCTATCATTTATTTTTTATTTCCTAAGTCAATTTTTACATTTATATATTTTAACAATATAGTCCCCAGTGAGAATCAATATACAGGGTTTTTCCACCACAGGGCTATCAAAAGCTAGCTTAGAAATCTATATCTACCAATTCAGCCAATTTCAGTGCAGACTTCAGTCTTATAAACACCTCGCTAAAATATTCAGACTTTGTCTCCAGATGGCAATTACGTAGACAGAACATGCAATATTCGTAGCAATAAAGGTTAACCAATACTAACCGTGCTGATAAACTCTGAACTTAACAACAGTTAAGTGAAAGGATGGCCCTTGGAAAAAAACACAAAGTGTGCTGTTTGCATGTTTTAACAAAGTACTATTTCTTATCAAAATACAAACATGTTCATAAAAGTCCCACCCCTACAGCAACAGCCAAGAGGATCCTTGGGATCTCTGGGGCATTTTAAAGTTGACTAAACAATAAATCAGATAGAGCCGGGTCTTCAGAGCTGTCTGCACAGAAAAATCCTGTTCACTCTTTAGCAGCGTTAATATTATTTAAAATTTGTTTGGCGATAGCACCCATGTTCTCAGTAAGGAGAACATTGCTGTGTCACGCACTGCGCACGTCTGTGCGTACGCACGTTATTTATAGATAGGTAGATACAGACACACACACATAGAAGAGGCCCGGCATCTAGCGGCTGATAACCTAGATAAGGCCGGGTAAGATTTGTTAAAACACGCTGAATTCCTCTGAAGATGGCAAGATAAATTACAAAACTTCACTCTTCCTCTGCAGTAGATGTGAAGGTTTTCAACTCTTTCCTGCATCCATCTCCCAGACATTAGGATAACTACCATAAAGCGCTGCTTAAACAGCCCCCGACGCAAAGCCTCCTGTCTTTCAGGGTATAACTCTGCATTCGCTTCAAAACTTGAAGCCTTCTCTCGCATCAACGGCAATTCTACGCTTGGTGTATAAGAAAGAGAGGTACCAAGTCGTGGAGGTGATGTTTCACATATTTTTGATTGGTGCCTCAGATTACGGTGTGTGATGATAAGGATGAGGAAAAGAACTTCACATTCTCGCTGAACAATAAAATCGTATTTTTGCGAATGTCCTCCTGTAATTACAAATGCCTACAGAGGGATGTGTTTCAGGGGAGATAAGTAGTGGGAGGCATGAGGAAGACTGAAAAGAAATAAAAATTCACACTTTTCTGACTTTAAGTACCTGCTACACCTAACCCTTGAGATGGTCAAAACATTGTAAGAATTCTCCTTTCCAGGAAAACAGGATTCCAATTAGATCAGCCCAAACTTCAAGTAACTCCACTGGATTCTGCCTTCACTCTGCTTAACAGCAGCGGTGCCAGATATGGGACGAGATGCGCATCGGCCACACAGTGCTAAAATCTCAAACTGCGTTCTTTGACCTTAAGTTAACGCTTCTTGGATGAAATTCATCACTTAGTGCTTTGTTCTTTTAATCTTCCACCCTGCTGGAGTCTGAGCTAGGCAGAATTAGGTCCTCTGAGGTCTATTAAGCTATTGTGGACTTTCAACAGTGTGGCTGAGAGCAGAATCTGGTCTTCCGAGGACATTATTTAATATGAGCTTTCCAAACAGAACGCTTAGACTCCATGGACACCAGGCATAACCTTCTTTACACATTGCGCTTTATAGTATGTCAAGGGTGATGTACGCTTTATGTTGGGCCTCATAACAAAATGACAGGCGTTGCTGTCCATTGACAAAGCCACATGACAGCGAGGTGTCACAGACAGAGAGTGCAGATGTATTATCGCTCTACCACTTAGACAGGAATGACATCCTTTGAATCTCAAGAGACAATGTCGCGGGCGAGCTAACCTTATTGTGCCGGTTGTACGCTCAACAGTATTGACAGTCAACAACTCCACATACATCCATCGCAAAAGAATGCTGAGGTCTAAAGACAGCAGATTTCAGATTTCATGTGTGAGATAATGTTAATAGACAAAGGATGACTACAAACAATATACTTCAAAAAAGAAAGTTTATATTCTATACTTATGTGCAATTTTTAAATGTACTCAAAAAATCGGGGGTTTTTTTGGTGGGGTTTTTTTTTTTTTTGGTTAAATGTTCCATATTCACATCCCACACTACGGAGAGAATTATTCAGAAAGACACACCATTAAAATTCTTTACAAAGGAATTTATCATATAAAATAAGAACATTTTATATTAATTAGTCCTGATTTGAAAGCCCATAAATTAGCTTTCTTTTGAGTATGACCAAAGATAACATTATAAGCCAAGTCCTGGGGGACATCACAACACTAACATTATCCACCTACACTTCTGAAGCAGGTCACATACTTTCATGGCTCAATTCACTTATATACCCTACAATATTTTCCAGATTTTATGAGAGTTCATAGAACATTTTAGAACATCAGCACTATTTCTATAAAAATCTAAAAAAAAAAAAAAAAAAAAAAAGAGAGAGACAAACTCACTGCATTATACAGGTCGTGGCATGTTCGTCACTACACAGATGTTATTCATAGTCACTGGTCCCACGTAAGTAGGTCATTGGACCTACTTGCCCTTTTCAGTGATCCTGAAATATGGTGGCATACTTGAAGAGCCATACAGAAATGTGGGGCTCTCCTGGTAAATCATCCCAGGATCAGCTGCTAACTCTTGCATTCAGATTCAGGGAAATGACAGCTGAGTCCTATTAGTAGAGGCAGGGAATGAGGAGCAGGGTTGAGGGGGCAATTAGCTCCCACCTCTACCTTGAAAGGGACTTCCCTTTGCTGGCAGAATAGGGAAAGGTGGAGGTAGAGATAAACCCTGAGGCAAAAGCTGTGAAACAGCAGCACCTTTCTGTGAGAAGGGTGTTTGGGTGGCTAAGAAACTGAAGCAGAACTGGGGAAGGCAGGAAGGCAGCTGAAGACTGACTTTTCGCAAAGCCAGGTGGAGAAATCCCTCCTTCTCCTTCATCCCGCACCAAGTCAAAGGGGAGAGAGACACAAAAAAACCTCCCAAACAAAACCCCCAAAACTTCTTGTACTATACTGCTCCCTTCTACTGTCTACAGCCTACGGTACAAACCCTCCATCCATGTCAACCAAGACATTAGCAGGTGGGACGTCTACCTTAGGGTAGCCCTGTGCTCTTAACCTCAGTGCTCTTGCTCCAAAGCACTACGGCACAGAAACAGGTAGCTGGGCATCGCCGCTTCAGGGGGAAGGAGCATAGTTAATGCTGGCTATAATCTCAACCTACGTGCTCTCATCACACTACGTTCTTAACTACATACAGCCCCTCTCACCTCTGATGTAATCTCTTCTCTGATACCTAATAAACCAGAAAAGACTGGTTTAACTTGCAGGGGGAGGGGGGGAGAATAAATAATTAGGGACTTTTTCTCCAGAAAAAATCTCAGTGTCTCAAGATAGCAACAAAAAGTCAACGATTATCCAAGATTTAAAAAAAAAAAAAAAAAAAAGAAAAGATTTATGCTATCAAAACCTTTTCTACTGCATGAATTGTGTATGTTAAGAGGCCTGGAAACTGCTTCGTGTGTTTCACCTCCTGCTGTGCAGTTTTTGTGCTGACAGCACTGAAGATAGCTTTTCTAGCTCGTAATATCACAGGGAAAATGCTATATTAAACTAAGACATCTCTGATCATATGCTAGAAGTGTACATGTAACGTGCTCCTGATAAGTTCATTTATCATTAGAGGCAAGTTTAAAATATAGGGGGTTTTGAGTTGTTCCAGGTTCCAAAGTTTACCTGTTTGTTGAGCTAATTCATACATGCCTTGAATTTTCAGTGTATAGCAGTTCCAAAGCACAAAGTGAAGCTTGTCTGGAAACACAGATTTCATTTGTTTGTGATGAAGAATGCGTGTAAACACATTTTATATGACTGCTACTCATACCTGGAGCATCAGCTCAGGCTCATGCTAGGAGTTTTATAATGGATACTTGGCCTAAACACGTTGAAAGTCAGCAATGTTTTTGCTAAGTCCGGGTACAGCATCCGCAGGTCAGGTGTACAGAGTGAAAAAACTCCATCCCCAGTTAACTGAATTGCACGCTCCCCTGAAGGAAAGGTTTAAATGAAACTTTGAGTGTGAACATCCAGCAAATACCGCAAGATCAAGACTAGCCTCTCTATTATGGATCTGCCCAGTCCTTTGAACTGGAGAGAAAAGGCCTAGGACAAAAGCAGAGTGTTTTTCTAAACCTTTGTCTTCAGGAGATCTTCCTTCGGACTCTGCAGATGTGGAGCTTTATCCTCCTATGTTGAGCTATATTCTACTATGTGCAAAGTAAAATTTTTCACAGCCTGATGCTGATTTTTTCCATACTTTCAAAAGGCAAGCTAAAATTTACTTTTCAGTGTCAAATGAATTAACTATTGTAACTCTTCCTGGACAAATACTGTGCTTTGCATCTTCTGCATAGATCATACCTCTCATCATATCATTAGTTATGCCACATTTTGCTACGGCTAAACACAACTGGACTCATTCTTCAATGCAGCAGCATTTCATAATGAAAAATAAAGACATTTTAATTTAAAAGTAAAGAGGACGCAATGCCCTACAAATATTACACACAACAGGGGGACTCTGAAGTAATGAATTTCTCTCTCTCGTTAGGAATGACCGTGTATAACGGATTCATGGCTCTGCTTTGCTTCAGCACTTAGCATCTTGCAGGTTATTCCTGACTCATGAAAATAACATTTCTGGATTCACTTCTCTTAATGCATGAAAATTATCCCTCCCTGCACAAAGCCTGCAGGACGAGAAGCGAGCAGGATGGTGGGAGTGAAAAATTTAACCTTTGAGTGCCCTGGAAGTCCATGGAGATGCTGTGAAGCCCCTCCGTGGTACCACATCAGGCCATTTTTTGTGGTCTGAGAGAGGCAAAAAAGGAGAAAAGTCTCTGAGGTCTGTCAGCGGGTCTCAGCTTCACTGAGCCAGCCCGAGCCTTACTGCAAAACCTCCTCTGTGCTGGTGCCATCTCCATTTATTATGGCGGGGTGGCCATGGGAGGAGGGAGCTTGACAAATCTCCATCCTCCTGGGTGAAGGGAGGCTGGCTGGTGAAACGCCAGAGCCAGGAGGGAAAGGGGGCACATTACCCCTCCGAAAGTTTCTGTATGCATACAGAATACTATCTGGAGAACCATGTAACCGATCTGCTAAGGACTCCAGCATCAAACATATACAGAACCTAAAACGCAGCGTCACACCATGCCCATACCGGCCCGCACCCGCCGCCGTGGCGGCTCCCCGTTACACCTGTAGCTGTTACTGCAGCCAGCCCGACGGCGGGGTTCTGCCCCTGCCACAGCACACACCAGTAATGAAAAGGCAGCTCCTGCCCCTCGGTGTCTGCAAGATGAAAGACGTCAGGCAGACAAGGAGAGAATTAGGAAAAAATGACTTCTGCTTATTAAGGCCATTCTTAATTGGATTATGCTCTTCTGGCCAAAGATCTTTTTTTCAGATGATGTTTGTTTAGTACCATTCACCTGGAGACCAAAATTCTGTTACTTTATATTATCAATTTATGTTGGTAAAATAAAAATAATATAGTATATATTCCAGCTTGAATGCACACATTTAACCCCTCTCCCCCTTCTGTATGCTGAACACTGCTCCTCAAGGAAGGCAAGGGGGAAGGCGAGCGTCCTTCTGTGCACTAGGAACTTTTTCCCTCCATGCTGTTTTCTCTAGGGCAGCTTATTTTTCCCTGCGTTAGCACCAAACGTTCACTGCCTGTGCTGTAACGCAGGCACGCAGGGGGATCTCGGAGATGATAGGCTTCTGAGTCTGTCCCTCCTGTAAGAGGTCCAGCACAGAGACAGAGAGATGTGAAAAGCTGCAGAGCCACCATCTATGAAGTTCAGAGGCTTCTCCCAGCCTGAATGGGGCAGAAACCCTCCCAAGGCCAACGAAGTCCCCGGCCGGGTGTAAGAGGAGCTGGGGCTAGCCAGACAGCTTCAGCAGAGAGTTTAGCTCGTGGCACGCTCCACTTCACGTCTCGTCTAAAGCCAAGACGATCAGAAGAAGAGGGGGAAATTAAAGGTTAGCTCTAAGTATCAGGCAAGGACCTGGGATGTTTTTTTTCTGTAATCTTAATGAGTTTTGCCATCCTATATCTACTGACATTTTAATAACTGCTAAACCCCAGAAAGTCTCCAGAGAAGGTGCACTGATACTATGATGAGCATAATATAAATGCATAGACAGACAGACAGATATTAATAATTTCTTCGTACTGATGTATGTGTATATATTCATCTATAATAATATAAAGCTTTCAGGGTATTTTACCCCTATTCAGCACAACAACATTTACTACTATCAGTCTAATCATAAATACAATTATTCTTGAGTACTCTATTACAAAAACCAATAAACTAGGCCTCAATAGAGATTCTGAAATTACTTAACTTTTCTTTAGAAAAATATTAAAACAGTATTATCACATCAATGAGAGGAAAAGACAGGAAGATAATAAAGTTATGTTAAACCTCCCTGTATTTACTCATGTGTGAAACAGTTATGTCTGGTCACATAATTGCAATGGTTCTGAGAAATATTTCATATTTTATAATGAACATTAAAAGAGTTTGTGGATCATTACTTTATATGAGTTCCAAAGTTATTACATAAAACCCAACAGGAATGGTTATAAATTATTTGATCCTCTAGTCTGGCCTTGGTAAACATAACATGAAGGCTGAACTATCTCAGCAGACAAGATTCATGATAATAGGTAAAGTGCTTCAACAGTTAAAAAAAGAAGGAAATACCAGGGTACTTGTAAGCAAGGCTCTTAACATTTTTTTCTTTGTTGTTTCAAAGAAAGCCTTTCTGCAATGAGCTTAAGCCATTATATAAAAAAAAAAAAAAAAGAAAAGAAAAGAAAAAAAGAAGAAGAAAAAAGCTTTGTCTAGAACAAAAGAAAACTTGCTCACAGGCACGTTCTATCGTCTACCAATTTGGCATTATCATAACCGTGGCCCTAAAGTCACTGTCAAATTCTTGAACTTACGGTACAGTATGTATTTAAGACACCATACTTAGCCATGAAATAATATCACGAGCAATTATTTGATTTTTCAAAAGGATCCTGAAGAGCATCTCATTGAAATATGAAAAATAATAGTATACTAACAAAAATTACACACTTGACACAATTATGAAGAATTTTTGTCTTCCAACTACAATTGGCAGCAGCATTTTAATTAATGAGTGATCATTTGCTCCAGAGATAAGTGTAATACTAAATGAATTCTGGTCCACTTCCCGCTCTCAGCTCATCTTTGTCTCCAGCTCCTGTGCTTTGTGTCAAAATACTTTGTGGATGTTTTTGTTTTGTTCTGTAACTGTCTTCTAAGAATATTAATATGGAGAATTAATTCAGTTATGTACGCACAACATTTAATAAGATTGGAAAACACGTTTAGATATTCTGGTCAATTTATAAAATATATTTAATGCGGATCATATCCGAGGCTCAAATCCTGCAAATTTCTGCTCACAGGTGCTGTGTATTTGCACGTGCAAGAAAACCCTTTCCCTGAAGGAATTACTGGGGGATACTTTTTGGCCCACACAGACAGAAGCCCGGACTGGGTGACCGTGATGTCTGTCCTGGCTTACTGCTCCGCTGCAGGTTTCCAAGGCCATGGGCAGCAGGCAGGAGCTGAGGACCGCTGACGCAGAAAGCGCCACCGCTGAGCTGGGAGGGCTCAGGACCCTGCCCGCACGGTGCCTGCTGTAGCAGCATGCTGTCAGGTCTCGCTAGCCACTTCTAACTTTTCTTTCTTTTACTTTTTTTTTTCTTTTACTTTTTTTCTTTTACTTTTTTTTTTCCACCCCTCCAGAATTCCAGGAGTTGTACTGAAACACTAAACCAGGCAGCCAAGGGCACTTAGCCTCCACAGTCTTTCATCACAAAACACTTAGGTATGAAAATTTCCTGCCTTGCAAGTCATCTCGATGTCTGGTGCCAGGAGTGCCCGCTCCGCCCTGGCACTGCTGGAAAAGCTGCCGGGGTGGGTCTGGCTCCCGGCCGTGAGCACCTCCTGCCCCAGAGAAGTTAGATCTGATCAGATTTGTATTAGATTTTATACTACCTCCTGTTCGACAAATACCCCTTTGGAAAAGTGAATGTTGAGCACCCAAAACTACTCTGTGCTTTAAAGAGCTTAGCGCTATCCCTGTCCAATTTATATTGTTGCTGCTAGTTTTCTGTGGTCTCGTTTTTTAGTTCCTGCATCGTAGGTACTCGCTGCTGTAACTTTTTCAAGCTGGAAGTCTATCCACTGCCCTC
Source organism: Grus americana (assembly GCF_028858705.1). Lineage (NCBI taxonomy): Eukaryota > Metazoa > Chordata > Aves > Gruiformes > Gruidae > Grus > Grus americana. Next base: position 13,185,760 of record NC_072864.1, read on the forward strand.
CTTTTTGTCTCACTCTTGTCTTTTTTTCTACACTTGAAGGCACTAGCACTTTCTATTTGTCAAATGAGTATGTAATTCATTCAGTAATAACTCCCTTCTTTCTCTTTGGCTTTTCAGGAAATCTCAAGGAAGAGCGAGCCTCCACAGCATTGCCTGGAAGTTCTTCCAGGTTGGCCAGGGAGCTCGTTCTCTGGGGCTTTTCAGGCGATATCCTGACTGTTAACAGCATCTTTTTGCAATAAAAATATACAACTAGTGGTACCGACGCCGAAGGATTTTACAGAAGAGCCAACCCGAAACGCGCCATCCACGCTCGCAAGCTCGCGCGCGGCTAACGCGGGGATGCCGCAGAGCGGGGGAAGCTGAAGGGAGCAAAGCCACCAAAACTTCCAGGGCTAGTCTGGGGAAGGCAGAGGTTTGTTTGAAGTACTTTGCTTTTTAAAGATAATCTATTCCTCTCCGGTTTTTCATTTGACAAACATCTCCAAGCCGTCTGTGTCGCATCCTCTAGGTGGTGCTGATACTGCACAGCTCCGGCTTCCCCGCACAATGAAAACATTAATTTGCTATGAGATAATTTTTGACGTAAATGTAAAATGGTGCCCATTCGAACTCAGTAATGAAGCATGGTGCATTTCTACAGCTCCTAATTTGACTAGTTAAATGACTCCATTACGTGTCTAACAGACAGAAGCAAATAATTTCTGGTCAGTTGACGCTCACTTATCCGTATCATTTTACCCTGAAAATAAAGTCTCTAATCTACAGTTTCTTTGTCTTAGTTTTTTTTAATATTATTAAAGCAAACACACTTAAATAAGAGAGATTAAACCAACACAAACTAACAATTAAGGCCACAATATAGAAATCAAGCTTATATAATGTGGGAGGATGGATAAAAATTAAAATTAAATAATAAATTAAACGACTGCTTCTCTCTGTTATTTCCACTGTGAGATTTGACAGCATTACTATTTAGGAAAAGGAAAATATCTTTCGCAAATTCATTTATTTTGAAAACCACTTTAAATACTGCCTGCAAATCTGCCTATAAAACTTCCCCGCACAACTTTGAGAATGTTTGGAAAGACTCTTTACAGTACAGAGCAATAAAATAAAAATGTTGCCTTAATAAATATCAGGTGATGAATAATTTTGCCCCGAGGAAAAAAATGGTTAATGCTGAATCTTAATGTTCCTCATCTAAATGCTTTTTTCTTCCTGCTAAAAACAAGTTTAGAATTAAAGCATATCACTTTACACATATTGCATGCATATTAGCGAGACACAGCTGCTTATGCCCTACTCTTAAGAGCCATATGATTAAGTTATGGGATATCAGATAATCCAAAGTCCCTTTCTATTGGTCACCTCTCGCAGACAAAGGCTTTTTAGTTTTAAGTCCATTTAATGACAGAATGTCCAATTCTATAAATGTGTGAGTAATTCCAGCGGAACACCTGTGGCTCTCTCTGCTAGAATATAGAAGGAAAGATATAAAATGTCATTACAGTAACATTCAGTGTCTGACTTTAGCACAAAATATTCGCAATCAAGGCTGCCACTCCATCCCTGATGTATTCCATCATACTCGGGTTTCCATGGTCTCGGAGAAGTAAGTGTGAGCTTACATACCATATGTGGTACCAGCCTTCATCACAGTGGGGTGAGCTAAGGACAGAGCAGCAATTTTCTGGTTGAAGTCACGGGTCCTGTGGGCTCATTTCCACGATGGTTTGTGGGGACAGAGGCATGTGACTCTCAGCATTATTAACAAGGGAAACGTAAAAGAAAAGTTTTCATGCTGCTCTTAAAAAACCAAACAAATCCCCCCCAAAACCTGTACTTAACCTTATTTTCATACCTCTTTCCTCTTATCATTTAATTATGCCTTTCCCCCCCCCCCCCCAAAGATTTAAACACTATGCGAGCAGTTTTTGTACAAGTACAAATTTCTAATGACAGGGAAGAAGGACAAACAGATTTTGGAGCATCTGATACAGCATCCAGGAAACCTGAGTTTTCTATTGATATTGTTTTTGCAACCACGACAGTGGAAATGTTATGACCCAAATCTAACTATGGAGAGTTACATTAAAATTAATGGGCTTCTTCATAGTGGCCATTCTTCAAACAGAAGAAGCATTCAAGGAGTTAGAGTTGGATTTACAACTAAAATATAAAGCTCGATATCAACGTTCAATTTCAGCAGGGTTAATTTTTGAGAGCATCCTTAAAGCGTCAGTGAATCGCAGGCTCACTGCTGCTCTCGAGGAAGGCAATGGCAAAACTCCCGGCTGACTTCAATGAGAGGAGGAGCAGACCCTGAATGGAATAAAGGAGCGGAGGAAACAACTCCATACAGAAATGGCAAGTGTTCAAAGATGAGTTCATATCAGCAGAAAATACACGTGCATCCTGACAAAAATACATGAAGGGTCAAAGAAGCAATCTCTGTCTTGGGGGATCCAAAAAGCCAGCAGGAGATCTCAGACTGAGGAGAAAGGATGGTCTGGGGACAGGACATTGGCCTTCAAGCACGGTTTCTCGGTTTATGGAGGACCAGGATGCACACAGGGAGGCTGGCACGAGGCCACCCAACACCATACGCAATCAAACCAACCAACCGGGGCACCGAGCAGGATATCTGCTGCCAAGGTGGCTGCAAACGCCAACGTATGGAGCAGCTACCAAGGGTGAGAAAGATGAATAAATGAAATTAAGGTGAAACTGTAAAAATGGACGACTTCGAGTATCTAAAGTCCAAAACAAGCTAGAGAAGATGGGATGCTAGCCAGAATTTGGAAGGAAAAGGCAGAAGGAAGGGGACAGTTTAGCAAATATCTGTGAAACATCTTTGGGAACAGGGGAGGTGCCCATGGATGGGAGGACTAATGTAACACCTATATATAAATAACAGCTCTAGGGAAGATCAAGGAAATTAAACACCAGTCAGCCTGATTTCAGCAGTGGGGAAGATATTGGAAGCACTAATCAGGGACAAAATAGGGAAAGTTATGATTTAATTAAAGATATTCAGCATGGATTCACAAAAGGGAGATCATACGTAACAAAACTAATAGAATATTTGGAAAAAAAAATACCTTCAAAATATCCTCAAAAAGAATTGAAGGAAGCCATGAACATGATTTACGTGGACTGTATGAAAGCTAATGCCATAAGATCCCCTAGCAGGCTACAATGTCGTAAGTTCTGACGAGAGGGTGAGCTAAATAATGCATAACGAACCGGACAGCATATGAGGGCACAGCGCTCTGCATGCTAACATCAGGAGGGAAGAGTGATGGGAGGCGATAGCTGGTCCGTCCCAAAGATCGCTAGCAAAGCTGATTTTATTCCACTTCTGTTTCAATGGCATGCAAAAACGGGATGAAATTTATTCAAAGTAGAAAATGGAGGGGAAGCCGCAGACAATATGAATGAAGGGACAATATATAAATAAAAAAATCCAGCCTGCCTTTTAGTGAGCAGGGAAAGTGATGGGATGCGATTTAATACAGAAAAAATGTCAAGTAACATTGCGGTAAGAACAAAAGGCAGGCACCACTTGCCGTTCTCCTTAGCAGAGACGAAAGGGGCAGAAGCGCGGTGAATAATGAGAAATTAAACTCTAAAAATCTTAAGCCTAGGACCTAATGTCAGCATAAAGAGAAGCCGAGATATTTCTGGAATTTCCAAATCGAGGCACTGACTAAACTGTGCAAAATCATTCCTGCAGCGTGTAACGGGATAACAAGGAAATATTTGGAAGACCATACCCTAACTTTGGCTATCTTTATCATTAGACACGTATAGAACATCCGAAAAACCGAGTGACAAAATAATCCCAGTGGGTCAAAAACCAAACCAGATCAGTGTTCTTTAAAAGCCGAGGTGGGGAACACACAACTGCTGAAGTAGCCTCAAGTTACAGCCGTATCTAACAACAAGTGGGCACGAGCTGAAGCTAAGGAAAAGCAGGCACTAATGGAATTTAAGTGGAATTTCTTCACACAGAGATGATAGTCAATGTCACGCGCAACCCAGGGCAGCATTAGCAACCTGTGGAAAAATACTACGCTGTGACTCACTCAGAAGACAGACAAACAGTGAGATGATGTCCCTGGCTTTTCATCCTTCAGTACTTTAAAACTATGCGAGCCGCTATTCGAGTGAAATATTAAAATAAAGACTATTACATTTGTCTCACGGGCCAGGTAAGCAATGTAAGCTGGCACAGCTCTGCAAATTTCCACGCACGTGGCATACGAAGGCAAGTTTCTGAGAGGGGCGTGCGAGCCAGGGGATGCACGAAGGGCCAGCCCGCACCCTCGGGCTGCAGAGGAGCCCCGCTGCCCGGCTGCTTCTGCCGATCTGCAGTCCCACCTAACTCACTTGATCTGCTTTGGTGGGAGTTTTATTATTTTCCAAGCAAAAATACATCACAAAAACGGGCCTTAAGGGAATACCCTTGATGATGTTGTTTCCATCGTAGTAGGTCTTACGAACCCGGCATGAAGTTACTAGAAATGCGAGTCTGGAAATTCTATTGCTCAAACTACCACAGAAACAAATGGGATTTACATGCAACAGTACAGCCACAGCACGAGCGATAGACTGGTATCTACAGCTGTCTGTAATTGATAGCACAGCCCTTATTGCCTATACCGTAACGCATTTTTATTCTTGAATGTTTTCAGCAAAACAGCACCAACCCAATAGCACGGGGCCCGCTGCAGAGGACATCCCATACAATCGCATTTCAGTGGCCTTGCTCATGGTTTAAGGTTTTCAGGCAGGGAGGGATACCTTGCAGGAGAGCATTTCTGTTGGGACCATCTGTAAGACGACGCGGGCAGAGAAGCGGGGCTTGCCTTCCAGATGGGGCCAGAGGGCGGAAAACAAGTCAGGGAAGGGTGCGACAACATGAGGTTCGGGGGAGATATTTAAAAAGCAAAACGAACCAAAATATCATCGCCACCAAAAACCCTGCTAAAACATAACAAATAAAAAACAACCAACAACAAAAATCCCACAGTCTCCATGCTACAAATTTTCAGACTTGCTTACAATCAAAACCTTCCTCAAGTTAATGGGGAGTTTCTCAGTGATTTCAGGCAAGCACTGGACCCACTCTTACTCTTTCAGTTATAATACAAAACCCCCCTAAAACTGCCACGAGGCTTGGCACTACGTAGGCACAGACCTCGCAGGCTGTTATTTGCAGCTACGGGGTTCTGTACGTGCACAGAGTGTACAAAGTCCAGTGAGCAGCAGCTGAATCAGCACCTGCTTTGAGAAGGGGCTTATCTCCACGTAACCCAGGCGCGTACCTTCAGGGTACGGCCTCACGGACGGTGCTTTTGCAGCGGGAGCCCCGAGAGATGCCCAACGACAGCGTCACCCTCCGCAAGCACGGCGTAATTAATAGTAAAAATACACAGGTTGCAAGACTCGGGGTGGGTCAATAGCGAGGAAAGAGAGGGCGAAGGAGGGAGACGGAGGTAAGTTAGCGGCACTCGAGCAGCACGACAGCTCTGTGCCACAGGCACCGCGTCCCCAGCTGCCCCGCGCCCCTTCCTCCCTCCCCTGCCGCTGGAAAGTCACCTTCTGATCCTCACGGGACACACGGTATGCCTTTCCCATTCTGCGCCTAAACATCACCATCGTGCTACCTCACGCTGGGACACGAGGTAGATTTAGAGGCTCTTGCAGGGAGGAGAGGGAAGGTGGGGGTCCCACTGCCTGCCAGCATGCTCCGTTACTGCTTACCCAAAAACCAGAAGGGGATGGTTTGGGTAACGCACAGCATAAGTATATTTTGTTCAGAGCAAAACAGGCATCTCCTGGGTCTGCACTCCCACCACCCATCCAGAAAAAGATTATCATGAAGGTACAGCTATGGGAACTCATATGAATAGCACCAAACTTTAATTTACAACAGAGCCTAGCACAGTGCCCCTTAATTACAACCAGACCCGTGAATGCAAGGTGTCTAGAATGAAAACAAAGGGTTAAAATACCTGTCTGGATTTTTTCTTGAAAATCAGTCATTGAGAATCATCTGTCAGTAAGACAAAATTAATTACTACATGTAAAATTGGAAAAAAAAAAAAGAAAAACAATATAAATTTAAATATTACATATTACAAAAGTGTTCATAAAATCCTATTGTTAATGATGCACGTTCACCTTTCTAATACTCAAACTAGCCAAGATTATTATACCCAATTTGCAATAATCAAAGAGGAGAGGAAAAAAAGGACTCTTTTTTTTTAAAAATTATTTTACCTGGCTTTAGAAGCTTTGGAAAAAGCCTTCCACAAATTACAGTAACTTGCAAAATTCAGTCATGTTTTTGAATACTCTTACAGGGCTGGTGCTGAAGAAATTGCTCAAGTTTAAACGTTAGACATTTATGCTTAACAAAGCTAGTAAATAGAAGCCTTAACCACTTCATTCACTCAAATCAGGGCAATTATTGCACTTTTCTCTTGCAAGTATTTTACTAATTTATGCATAGTTAGTTTTACTTATACATTAAATCAATTACTGGTAATATATTAAATATGCTTTTAAGTTTAACATGCAAATATAGTTCTGTACTGGAGCTTTAAGGCCTTTTTTGGAGAAGGTTGTACGTGTTTACATTAAAAGGGCTTTCAAAATTTGGCAGCAAATATGCACACAAGTTCCCCAGAGCAGAGGCGCAAACCTCCCGCACGCCCCGGCCAGCGAGCCGCTTCCCCAGGCAGTGCCCGGCGCACCCGGATGCCGCAGGGACCAAAGGCACGAGTCTGGGCAACCACCTCCCACCTCCAAAAAGAGATTAAATATATATGTATGTCCTAGCCAGTATACTACGTGGAGCGCTGCATCCAGTTGGGATAATTCTTACGTTGTTAATAATTTAAAATAATTTTAAAAAGCATTTTGCTCTAACAGAGGCACGCCATTTGCATCATCGCCTCCAGCGCTCCTCAGTTTAGCCATTTTCAACACACAGCCCTCAGGAGAGCAGCGGCGCGGTCACGAGGGGCGAGACGCGAGCCCGGCCACAGCTCCAGCCTTGCGCTCGCGCGGTCTGACGAACACCGATCCGCTCTCCCGTTGGGTTTCCCTTTTGAAGGCAGGACGGCTTATGGCCGACTCCCATTCCCTTCTGCCCCCACCATCAGCACGTGGTGCTGCGTCTGACCTGCCTGGGCTCTCGTAAGGATACGGGCTGGGGCAGAGGCGGTGAGACGGGGACGCTCCGTGCAGACCACCTCGTATCAGCTCTCGAAACCGGTCCTTGCGATATTTAGCCCAAATACCAAAAGCTAACAGGGTTCTAAGGAGTAAGTTCAGCAGAAGGCGGCTACATTCACCCCGTGAGATGCTGCCGGGTGCCTCTCGTGAGAGGCTGAGCAGCCTTTTTATCGTGGTGTGATGCAAAGAGGGGGTCCTTGGTTTCGTGCAGTGCAAGTCCCTCAGGCGCCTGCCTCAGGAGTAACTACATCCAAACCCTGGACACAAAGAGCTCTTATTGGTAGATAAACAGGTATGAAAAGAAAGAAAAAAAAGAATGAAGAATTAATGAAATTAGCAAAAAGCTTCTTTAAATCATCAAAGCTTATGAAACCACTAAATACTGACCCCTCCGCCCAGACAATTTCCTCTGGCTGACTCTCGGACTGGCAGTGGTTACCGCCCTGGCCAAAACCAAGTATCATCAAAGCGTGGAGCCTTACAGCTAGAATACCAAGACATGGACAGATCGTCTGCTGTGACAAATGTATACAGCATGAAGATCTTCCCTGAGGATGTGACACCTCCGTGTCTCCTTCCATTAAAAAAAAAAAAAAAAAAAAAAAAAAGGAGGGAAACCTTGCAAAACAACTGCTAAGGCTACAGAGTCAGAAGTCGTCCTATGTTAACAGGGTAGCAAGGTGGGGATACTCACAGCAGGGCAGCTTTCAGGAGACAACTCCTCCCAGCTGGACCAGCACCAAAGCTGCAGCAAGGCTCGGTCCACGGGTGCTGCCCCGAAAGCCAGTATGCGAATCACTAGTTCTTTCTTGGACCCAGCTTCCTCGACCAAGAAAGCTGAGGCTGCAAATTGCTATTAGGAATTGGAAGGGGAAAGTGTCTTTTGTTCAAGACGTGAAGGGAGGGGGGAAATAATAAAGCAGCAGAAAATGGGAAATGGTTGCCAAACTGGAAAAATCAATTATTCTACTGAACAACAGTAGTGACAAATATAGCTGCCTCTACTCCCTCCTCCTCCTCCTCCATTGAACAAATTGTTAAAAGAACCAACAATCTGTTGAACGACAACCCCCAGTATGGTGTCATCATTTAAAAAGTGAACATAGAAAAGGTCTTGTTAAAAAGGAGGCACAAAGCTCCAGACACAATTTTGGATTCGCCCTCAGTGAATCCCTGCGTTCGTTTTGTTGAGTTTAAAGCAGCCACTCTGAACCGGGTGTTTGATCATATCAATGCAAATAAATGCTTGAAAAGCACCCAAAACAGCCCAGATCATGACGATAGTGTTTGGACTCATTCCATCTAAGAACAAATTCCCACAGTCACTTAGCCCCCCACCTAAGATCTTCTTCGTTTGGCTTTTTTTTTTAAAAAAAAAGCATATACAGCATTGTCTTTGGTCCAATTATTGCACTTTTAAATGCAAAATGAGGTTTCAAAACCAGCTGATAAATGCTTCTCTTCAAGCAGGATGAATAAAAACCTGGTGGTGACACACCGGGTTGGCAGCATTGCAGAGCAAGGTCCTACGGGTTTCTTTGGAAGAACTGCTCTCGCATTAGTGGCGGACAAAGGAAAATGGTGGGAATTTTTCTTCCATGCCATGCTGGTGATTAGGGTAGCGTTGAACGAAATGGGAGGTGTCCGTAAGGTGAGGCTGCAGCGCGGGGGCCGAGGCTTTGCTCGTGCAGGATGGGTGCTGGGAAGGGCAGCGGCGCAGCTGGGGACCCACGGGCACCCGCACCTGGTGTGCTGCAGCAGCAGGGCCCATCCCTTTTCATTTCTTTAAAGAGATTTTACGACTTTACTGTTAAAGGGGTGATCTGGTAAAGGTACGGGATGCGATACTGAGAGATAATGAATATTTCTGAGATAAACCAGAGAAGTGATGCGCCACGCCAGGGGAAGGCCACGGCCAACACACCACTAGAACAGTTGCTGTTTTGGCCATCTCAGGCCACCAAGTTATGATTTTTTAACATTTCCAGCCTGCAGCAGGTGGGTTCACGCATCTCTGCTAATAAAACAGGATCTCATGGCAAGCTTCAAAGCTGTCTTTACACTTGTACTCTCAGGCACTCACTACAAGGAACGTACCCATGCCAATATGCTTTCATTGCCAAACTGATAAAATGAATAATGCTGGACACCCTTTTTGCTTTTTTTTCCTTGTCAGATGAATACATTAAAAAAAACACGCTAAAAAACTAAGAATCTTAATAGCTGTTGAGCATTCAGCAGATGGTACCATCTAGACCCATCTAATTTGAGGCCAAGCAGTCTAAATCCTGGTTGTAGACAAAAAATAAAATTTAATAGTGATGAATAGGGGGCAAGAGCAACGACTTGAGAAAACTGAGGGATCATCCATTCCTTTTGCTTGGAAAATAAAGGGCAGTCACTATACTTAGTGGCAGGAGATTTGACCAATGTGCCAACAAAAAACCAAACTTGATTCTGATCTCATCTGTAAAAGTGCCATTTCAGGAGTCACATCTGATTTACGGAGGGGTAAAGGGATCCAAGTCAGGCTTCATTCTACTTTTGCTCTACAAGAAATATCTTTAAAACACTAAACCTTGGAAATGAAACCAGTTTCCAAAATATTTACACTAAGAAAACATGCCACGGCCGAACCATTCACAGAAAGTGCTATTTTCTGTTAATATTTTTAGAGCTATTTTTTAATTCTTTCTAATGAGGAGAGTTACTTTTCAGAGAGGAAAGCACAGCAAAACTAAAAAAAGAGAATGATTCCCGAGTACAAAGTGCAACGAAAGGCTGTATATGCTTTTCATGTAAGCATACATTATGCCTTCCATATTGTTTAAACTTGCTCATCACTGAACGACTCTACATGTAACTAAATTACAAATGGCTCAGTGCTAACAAAACATAGCAAATTAAGACAGAATCAGGTCAGACTTCTGTTTGAATTATCTAACTGAGTCCCTAACCTGGCACAGTGTTTGGCCACAGTCAAAAATACATTAAATACACATAAGTGTATATACACATATGTGTATGTATGTCTATAAGCGTGCGAACAAATGTATTAAAAAGAAAAAAAAAGAGAGAGAGACACAAAGTACAGGAGCTGGAATCTGTGTGCCACAGCATATTGCCAAGGGATGAGGGAGGAAATAGAGCACGTTTAGAGCAAGATTCCCGAATTATGGGTACAATCAGACCCACAAAAAAACCATTGAGATGCAAGATGAAGCATTTGCATCTTTGGATTCCTGATTTGATCCTGCCATCAGGTGGACAGACACCAGCTCAAATCCTCAGAGACTGTGGGAAATTATAGACAGGAATCTATAGGTTCATGGTAAAAAACACTAAAGGCAGTGATCAGCCTGAAAGGTTCATTGCTAGGAGAAAGTAGTGGTACTGCACGTTAATGAAAGCCTGGACCTATCACCTGCTGTAATAATTATCATGCTAATGTGTGTGTGTGGGGGGGGGGTGTGCGCACGCCTCGGTTTGTGTTTTTTGGCATTCCCATTACTACCAGAAACTGCAAATTCAAACACTGTACGTGCAACATAAATGAAAATATTCTCACCTTAATGCTGTGCAGAAGAAATAAATTATGTTTTGGGGGTTTTATTTTGCATTTTCACTTTTAAAGTTCCTTTGCCTAGGTGGACCTCAGGCTATAGAAATGCACGCAGGCATTGTAGCTACACAGATACCAGCATAGAAATCTCTTCTGTACAGGAAACACATAAACGCTAATCCATTCGCTATATAAAACGTAAAACTTCACATGCTCTGTTCAAGCTCATTACTGACTAGTATCTTAAGCTTGTCAAGTGTTTTAAAGGAGCTTTCCAAGAGAAGTTTGTAGTTAAGCATATGGTAAGCTCGTCCAGTCCATATGACTGGTTGAGCATCGACCACTACTGTTGATACAGTTTCTCTCAATATTATGACAGTATTTGTCAATGAAAATTAAATTGCTGTCAAACTTTTCCCACTAAACTTACGGCACAACACTCGGAGAGAGCCAGCTTCATGACTCAAGCCAATAAGGCCTCTTCTAAATACTCCTCTATTCTACCCATTTGTGGAAAAGTCCCTGAAGATTTATTTCTGACTTTTGCAATAACTAATAAAGGTTTTCCAGTGCTTTCTCTGAAAAAATTCCATGAAGCCGTATTTAATGCACTTACTGTTTTCTCTTATATTCTGTGAAAATCACGTACGCAAACAGCCGCAGCATTATCTGGGCAATCTGTAAGCGCAGGTGCATTTACAGACAGCAGAACGGGTGACGCCGCCGCACCGAACATGAGGAATCACACATGGATGTAACACATCCTGCTGGTGTATACAAATATCTCAAGTTCACATTTGGAGGGACAGGGGGGAATCACGTCATGAAAAAGCCTAAAAAAACCCTAGACTAAACAGGTCAAAATAACAACTGTTTTAAGAAAGCTTTACTATCTTTAAAATAATTCAAAGGAGTTATTGGTGAAATGTTGCATGTTTCAAACAAATATGCTGCAGGTTTCGTCTTTAACTTCAACATTTTTTTCAAATGCTGAGAAACAATCTCTACAAATAAAATACTTTATAACTTCACTGAGCAATTATGCTAAAGGCGGCTGTTTCTTAATCAACCATAAAGTTAAAAAAAAAGCATTATAGCCATTTCTAGCTTTTATTTTTAATATCGCATTAAAAAAAAGGTGTAATGGAAGATGCCAACAGTGAATAAGCAGTCCGGGAATTAAAAAAAAATATAGATGTGTATACCAAGAACAACACAGCATTAATTGCAGGGAGTAAAAGACCACTGTTATTTGGTGTTTTACCATCTCCCTTCTACCAACGTAGGAAGATACTTGTACTGCAAGACTGTACTTGTACTGTAAGACTGAGGATCATTCTGGAATTTCACCTCTTCACCACCATTCTCCGTGCGTTTCCTGAGCACATTTCTCACTAGACTATGCGGCCAGCACCTTGGGATCATCAAATCACTGCTACGTGATACTTACTGAAAACTGCAGCACCAAACTAGAGAAATTTGAGTTGGTGTGCCGGCGCTGGGCAGCAAGCTTGAGCTTTGGCTGGGCAGACCCCACTGAGGACGTGGCGGGGCGTGTCCCAAGCCTGCCACGGGTGATTTTCAGAGGCCAGAAAAAGCCAAGCTGCCAAATTCCGCTGTGTGGGATGGGAGGCACGCTGGGTCTGCTGGAGCGGGTCCCCAGTTTTGCCTGGCACACCGGTCCGCAAGATGCTGTCATAGGTGGTAGGGGCTTACCAAGCTCAGCACCAGACTGGGTTGCTCCAAAACCGGGGCTCGGCTCACCTCACCTTGGGACTTTTATCTGTGACTCCTGTTGTTATCAACCCAGTACTGCTCAAACAGATGGGCACTCTTTCCATCCAAACGCAGGAGCTAGTAAATACCTTGCATCTCCGTATCCTTTGACAATGAAGGACTTCAGGTTGATGTTTCTGCTATGACAGATTGAATACACATGAAGATTGTGCTGCAGTGAAAAATCCAAAATCAAGATGTTTTTTCTAATCTAGGGCTGCAGAAAGACCTTGTAAGGGACAGGGGACAGTGCTCAAGGTCATTGGTTTTGGTGTTTCTGACAAAATTATCTGTCTGCTCTTAAATTCAATGGGCACTTCCCAAAGCCTAAATTTGGCGGTTTGTAATACTTAGTCAGTCTGTTGGGAAGGCTGCAACATCCCTAAAATACAGATATGGAATTCAAATATGGAGCAGAACAATGACTCTATTTGTCTCTTATATGGAGACACATACACAGAGATTACTCAGATGGAAAAAGGGTTATAAGAAGAGTCCCAGAAATGACAAGTGCACATTAAGCATCATCAAGTTTTAAACCGAGATATTTCTTTGAGTAATTATTTGCAACTCAGAGCCGTACCTTCACAGTACACACACGGCTTGGGTACGACGAGCAATTGGAGCAGAGATTAGCTGGAGACTCTAGCAGAAAAAAATGGGAGAAGGCTGATAGATATCTATGTTCAAAGGTGATAATGTCACCCTGGCCCATCACAATTTCAGTAGGCTGATGGTGGAATTTAAGTCTCTCTCATATCGAGTACACAAAGAGGTACATCTTGGCAGTATAACAAAAGCCAATGTGGGTGGCAAGGTAGCTGCAAATTTAAGCATGAATGCTCTGGATGTGGGGGCTTGCACCTGATTACCAGATGCTTCAAGCAGATGGCCGGGGAGAGGAGAGAACAAGGCTCATGGTTGCTTTGATAGGGTTACAAAAAGCACCAAAACCAGAGAACAGAAAAAAAGAAAGCTTTCCTGACTGCACAAGGTATCAGATCAACAGGGCCACCGAGACACCGCACGCTCCGCACCGGATTTGAGAGACGAGTCCCAGAATTGGGCTGGTGGTTAAATATCAGCAGCAAAGCTGATAGAAATGGGGTTCAGGAGAGGGGAGGAAAAAACATAAATAAAGGGGAAAAAAATTACCACTATGCAGAATAGAGAGCTGCTGTTTAAGCACAGAATATTCTTGGGGTTTTCCTCTTTGGAGGAGTTCCTCCCATAGGAAGCTTTGCACTGATGTATCGTTTAGTATGTGTGGGAGTCAATATAGGCTTTTTCTTTGGGGCTGCAAATGAGCTTTCCTACAAGCAGTAAGAAGTGCCAGGGCTTGTAAAAAAAAAAAAAAAAACAAAAAAAACCAAAACAACACACAACCCAACCACAAAACATTACAAAGGAAAAATCAAAAAGCTCATTTTGTTCACTTTTCTGGAAGACAGTGGCAAGGTTTTAAGAAACAGTATTTCAACTTCATAAAACACAGGGTAAGAATTTGAGAATTTGACTCTATTTCACCCTGACGAGTAACCAGACAAAATTCAGCTGAGCGATCCTCCTCAATCACCTGAGCAGTATTTGTGTAACGGGACGCCTGATCCTGTCCCAGGACTGTTGGGCGGGGGACAGGGCACCTCTGAAGCCAGCCACGAGCCTTCCCGCCCCAACGTCCCTAACAGCGCGGCGCGGGGAGCGTTACGGCGCTGGCATAAACCACGGGTAACTGGTGACCTGAAATCATTAAAAATCTGTGTTCATCACATTTCTCAGGAGGAGGCGGCTTCGGCCGGGCGTCTTGGCTAACCTCCCACTCTGCTCGCCGCACCCTGCCAGCTCCACCGCTCCGTGTCCTTTCAGTTTAGTATTTTATCCACCATAACCCCTTCCCGGTATTTCCGGGGAGCACACAGGATGGAGACGGATGCTCTCTGTACACACCGCCAGCGGCCGAACTGGTTCTTCCATACCCGATTGCTACGGAAACACACGGCAAAGACTGAAACATCCCACCGAGCACCCGAACACAGCATCCAGGTGACACAACCCCCATGGACCCTGCAAGGCAGTGAGTCCAGGTCCACGTTCAGAAATAGAACACCATATTCATGCTGCCAGCCTCCACAAAACACGCACCTGCGCTAGGACAACGAATATTTGATTGTCTAGTGCAGTTTAAAAATACATAGTGTGCTGCAATGGAAAGATGGAGCGGTTGTTAGGAGTGATGCAGGGTGGTGGCACGTAGCCTCTGTGACTGCCGAGCCCAAAAGCCCCATCTCGCACCGTTCTGGTGGTGGCAAACCACGGCCAAGAGGTTTGGGACATCTGGGGAGGGATGCACAGACCCACTCCAAGAAGAGTCCCGGTGGGGACCCCCATCCCTTCAACCACAAAAACGCGCAGAGAGAGGGTTCACCGAGTTCCTTAGCCCATCCCAGCCACGGGAATGCTTTACCTGACATCTGACAGCCCGGCAGGCACCTTTTCGGGGGCCAAGGGGCGCAGTGTCCCCTCCACCCCCCCCCGGCGCTCGGGAGGGGGGAGAAAGGGCGGCACGGGGAGCAGAAAGGAGGATCTCTCTGACTGCGGCCTCTCCTCTTCAGCGCGCTAATCATTACAGCACATCCGCTCAGCATCACTTTTTCCTTCTGCACAAATAATTAAGAAACACCTGTGTTCTTTTCATTCAATAACGTACGTTTCTGAGAAAGCTGCTCTTTTAAGCTTAGATTATTTTCTGTTACCGTGATTCAGCTGACAAAATAACAGTGACTCACTTTGCCGAGGACTAAGAAAGGGGGGAGGGAGAGGCTATCAACCACATTCTTAAAAAAAAAAATTAAAAAATGAAATAAATATTATTGAAATTAAAAAAAAAAAAAAAAAAAAGAGAAGCAACCTTAACATTTATCTCCTTCAAAATGGCCGGTGCCCCCATGCAACTTTGAAATCTGAATAAACTCCTGGAGGTGACTCTTTGCCAATGTTCGCTCCTATGCCAGCTTTCTCACAAACGAACAGCTTGTATCTCCATGAAAACCAATGGATGGAACAAATTGTATTAAATTATGTAAAATGATACTAAAGAGCACAATCTACCAGTAAAAAAAAAAAATTAAAAATTGGAAAATCTTGTTTTTATAAATTTGAGAAAATTGTAAAAGATAATTAGGAGGGGGAAACGTTCAATTTTTATTGCACTTAAAAGGGATGTCTCATGGCTTTAAGCAGGAAATGAGATTTATTCTCTCATAGGTCAGACACACATAATTCTTTGGTGCCGTTGACACCTGTGAGTTATTTAGCCTTCCTCATACTTTAGCATGTAGAGAAATCCCATCTCTATGAAGCTGAGTGCAGCCTTGTGACAGTCTCAAATTGTCCCTCCCCATCACACCGTAGGAGCTGTCAGTGCACATTATGTATCCAAATTTCCTTCTACTTCTCCGAGACCCTTCTTAGAGGGGGAAGGGGATGCAAATAACTGTAATTAGCACCAAATTTGCTATATCCTCAGAAAATGTTTAAGGATATTTTCGGCACCTTTTGGGGACTTTTGTAATTTAAATATACTGCCATGTCCATGCAAAGAACATTCCAGTAACTTTGCCTGAAATGGGTTTTAAATTGATGATTTCTAAGCATAAGTCAGTTAATCATGAACAAAAAGATCTGACTATTTCTGTATCCAGGGTGGCAGAGAGGGTGAGGCTGCGAGAGCTTTTGGCTGGTTTGAGACTTTAAATGACATTATATTGGCATACAATAGGAAGCTGTAATTCAGGGCTTTGTTCTGACAGCGCGCAGCCCCGCGGTCGCCGAGCCCCACGGCTCCCCAGCCTCGTGCGATGCCGCGCCCGCGGGGTCGAGGCACATTTCGGAAGATGAGCCCGTCCCCTGCGACGGCAGCGGGACCCGGCTGTGGGTCGGTGGCTCCCGGAGGGGTCCTGCCGTGGCGGGCAGAGCCAAAGCATCCGCCGGGGCCGCGGGAGGTGGTGGGTGCCCCGGCACAGGCAGGGCTCCCTCACCTGCCCGGCTTCACCGAAGGCGCTGAGAAAGTAGAAAGGGTAAGCCGGCTATACTGTCTTCAATCAAAGACACAGAGCACCATTAATCCAGTTTGAAAGTAAAGAGGTTTGTCTGCACATGCATTATTTTTTCTTCCCTTTTTTTTTTTTTCCTCCCCCTTTTCCATTGCGAGCCCCTGAAATGCAGACTCATGATTCTTGGCTGCAACAGATAGTTAATTTATTCTGCAACTGCATTAACTCAGTGTACATCTAACCCTTCCTAACCTATCTCTGGAAGGATATTTTTATGCCACATGAGTGAGAGTTAGCTTTAACTCTCAGTTCTACCACATAGCTCTCCACTGGAGATCTTTGCAATCTTAAAAAAAAATAAAAATAAAAAATAACTTCTGCAGCCAGTAAAGCACATACAAGAACCGCTCAGCAGGACAAATGAGCATTGTAGCTTCCATAGTCACATACGCCACAGGGAGCCCCAACTAATTTCCACTCTCAATAGAGCTTATACAGACCTGGAAGCTTAAAATTGTTCCTGTCTTTCCATTGAATAACACTGGGCTCCTGTAAAAAAGGCACTCCTTTCCTGAAGGGCAAGAGGAATTCGAAGGCCTCGGGGCTGCAGAGGGAGAAGCTGCTCTGCCCCTTCCCCGCGCAGCTGCACGGTGGCCGCTGAAACCAAATACCCCCGGTGAAACACAGGAGCTCTCACGTCCCACCACCACCACCACCTCGAACCCCACCTCTGCTGCTGGAAAAAAGAGCCCACCCGAGACCGCTAACGCGTGGGAGCTGAGGCCGGGATCGCCTTCTGGAGGACAACAGCGCGGGTGCTATTTTTGCAAACAGGTAGCGCTTAAAAGCTGGCCTCGAAGGGTTAACGCTTTGACTTGACAAATAAAATTTCCCCGTCTCTGTGATCCAGTCGCCACCGACAGCCTACCCTCGTGACTCACAACAGCTGGAGTTGCTAAACTGGCAGCGTCGCAGTGTGGCATCAGGAAATTTAAGATAAAAAACATATACAATATAAAAATAATCCTAATAAATTCTGGAAAATGTAGACGTGTAAAGCTCCACGCGCTAAAAAAGCATCCTGCTAGAGAAACTATTTTTAAAAAGGCTATTAGGAGGTGTGAAAGCAAAGCTGTCTATTATGTTTCTAAAGAAAGGCACCAAATGCTTATTTTTCATCCCAATGAATTCTGAGTGACCGTTTCTGACAGACAGTTAGCACAAGGTCACTGCCAGTCAGCGGGCTGCCGGCCAGCCGAGCCTCCCGGGTGCGGGCGGTGGAACTCCGAGCATCAGAGGGACCAGACACTTGGGGAGAAAATTGAACTTGCCGAAATAACGTGGGTTTACATCATCCGCATGAAATCTGATCTCAGCTGCTGTTTTCTGGGTTTCTCTTTCATACCTTTTCTTATGCAGCGGGATAATTTGATATATTCTTTTTTCATCGTTAAAATCCAGCAGCTATTCTACTTACATGTTTTTCATGGGGTAAATTGAGGGAATAATAAAGTATAATAATTAAAAAAAAAAGATGGGGAAAAGATTTCCTTCCCCTCTGTGCGACTCCCACTGCAGACAATGCAAATCCCACAACACATGTTTGCAGGGAAATCAGAGCACACTCAGGGCTGGAAGTGCAAATTCATCTCATCTAAATGATTAAACTAGTAACAGTTATAAACAAGGAGCTTTTTATCCCACCGATTTTGGGATGGGTTAGTGCTTTTCTCCAAACACTCTTCAAATAGTTTATGCTAACTGAAACGTCCCTCCAAAAACACAGCCTTGCAGTGACCAAATAAACAAGAGGATTACTCCAAGGGGGAGAAGGCAGTACACAGGGGAAAGCAAACTTTGCGGGGCTGTGCGCCGCGGTCGCCTTTTTGTCCACATACAAGTCGTCATTTCATTTTAT
Source organism: Grus americana (assembly GCF_028858705.1). Taxonomy (NCBI): domain Eukaryota; kingdom Metazoa; phylum Chordata; class Aves; order Gruiformes; family Gruidae; genus Grus; species Grus americana. The sequence continues at coordinate 13,204,319 of NC_072864.1, forward strand.
GTCCAACCTGCAGCAAAAACAGTGCATTCAGAAACTCCTTCCTTCTGCTTTAATTCCTGTAATTTCAGCTAATACGATCAGTGGGTTTTTATTTTGACTATCTAATCATTTAAGTTTGCAGATTTACTTATTCTTTTAGAAAAACATTCTAGAAGGAGCTTTGAGAAAGCAGTTTTCAAAGGCGATGGAGGACTCATCGGTCAAATGTCATCTTTATCGGTTGCCCATTATCAGCCATGGTAAAAAACCAACACTCCCATTTCCTCACACTTTCTCCTCCCCCAAAATGGGCACGCCTAGACCTTTACTGGCTCCGAGATACACAGCGCACAAAGCACCAGGAGGATTTTCCTGGTCCACGTCAAAAGCTGCACGCTGACTTCAGGGGCCTTTGAATCAGGCCCGCAATCTGTAGCAAAAGTGCAGTGACAACCTTAATTTGCTTTCACCCCAGCTTCTCTTTTTTTAAAAAAAAATATTAAAAGCATATTTCATCATTATGATCTACATTTTCATTCACACACACCTTTTCATTATTTTTTATCAGTTAATCTAAAATGATACACCAAGTGCTACCTAAAAAGCCAGTTTAATATTATTTCTTAGAAGGAAAAGATCTGACTCTGATTTTGCTCAGAATTCGCTTCCATGAAGCCATCAGAGTTACATTGGTATAAGAGTGATATAAATGAGATCAGGATCAGCTTACAGGTGTTAGGCAACAGAGTAAAAGAATACATTCAAATAAATTCTTAGATGTATAGCACACTATACATGTGTTGGAAGTGCTATTTAAGCACGCAGCAGTTGAATGGACAAAATAATGCCTTTTTTAAAAAAACAATGATTTAAATGTCATTGCAAAACACCATGGGAGCAATTGCTTTCTCCCCAAATGTCGCCTGAAAAATCCACAGTATGTGGACTAATAAGGACCTTCTCTGAATTCAGTGCTTCTAAAAATACGAGGGCTCTCATAAAAATACTTATACAGGTGATACACAATTTTTCCATCAGACTTTTATGCAGGAAATTGGGCTTGCATATTACACATGATTCAAAAAGAATAATTAAAGTCCTACATGGACACATATCTGCCTCAGGGCAGACCTTTTATGTTGTTTTGCATTCCATGTGTCACTCAAAAGAATTGCAACTGGGAAATGATGTTGAACTAAAATAAGACAAGAACACATTGACTAAAATTATACCCTGTCCAATTTGCTGACACCCCTTTAGACATCTCGCCACGATTGCTCTGGTGCAACCACTGTTCTACGTATGGGTGACATTTAAACTAAGCATAGTTGTACACCGAAATCAAATAAAGAATGTGAAGACTTCCCCCCCCTCCTTTTTGATACTGAAAAGTACCTGGGATTCGAACGCAGAAGAAAAAGGACATACTTTGAGCAGTGATCCGCTTTTGTTATCCTGCCTAGAAAAAAGCATTGCTGGTTTTGTACTATTAATATATTTGGGGGAGAATAATCAGATTAGGAGCCTGAATCTTTAGCCCTTGTGTGCCCAGAACTCCTACAGAAGTTAACGGGGGATTTCAGCTCGCGGGGATAACAGGGCTGAGCCTTTATTCTGCAGAACCCCATTTCCTGACGCCCCGACACGCGAACGCGTTTAAGACGCGCGTTCTTTGTCCTAGCGCGTGGTTTGCCCGGCTCAGCGACACCAGCCCACCTCCTGGGGGTCCTGTCATCCCACCCCAGCCCTCGCCAGCCCAGCAGCCCTTCAGAAAGTGAGGAGCACAGGATGAAAACCCAGGGACTTTTATGATATGTTAGATCCATTTTTAAACCACTTAGAGCTAAATTTAACACATCCTCTGCATGCTACCCATCCCACCTTTCCTTCCCACCTCTAGCCTTCTCTTTGGCTGTTTTGTTTTCTTTTTCGTTTCGCTCACTTCCTTAATTAAGTTGATAATGTAATTATGTCACAGCTGTAGCATCCTCCTCTTGCAGAGGTGGCTGGATTTCTGTAACTTCAGCCTGTTTGATGATTGATTGATATGTACGGAGATAATTGTAACTTTTCAGAAACGTTATAAATAAGTTGTAAGAGGAAGTTACTGGCTACAGCACAAAGGGGACTAACGTCTGGCACCGAGCGGGTCTTGCTTGCTCCCCGTGGACAGCCGGGGCTGTGCAGAGGAAGGGGAGCAGCAGGGGACGAGGGGGTTTAGCGTAGAGTTCTTGAGCGCCGGGAGAGGGAGAGCACTTCAGCTGGGGGAGGGAAGGAGAGACCTTCTCCATCTCGCAGCAATTGTCAAGGCAGAAGCAAGAAGGCAGCCAGTTCAGTAACGTCTCAGTCTCTATATCACACCCACCCCCTAAAAATACACAAAAGGAGCTGCACTGGGCTACTGTACATTCTCAGATGGAAAACCCTTATACTCTAAACAAAGGGTTCGAGCTAATTTGACAGATAACTTGTAATCAATATATTTACCTTCCTATTTTGCTAAAGAGTAGAATTTCCTGCGAGGTACTTGATATATGACTCTTGGTAATGAAAGAATAATATCCCTGACCTTTTATTACATATGGAAATATTTAAGTGTTTTACATCAACACATCACGGCATATTAATAGGAGACAATCTAGGAGAACAGTTAACCGAGAAGAGGAAAAAGCTTCATCAACTACTCAAATTTCCAGAAGAGGATCAGAAGAAGTACTTGCCCCTATGAACAAACAAAACGTATCTACCGGGAAATGTAAACAGAGTCAGTGTGAATCACGAGACCCACCATGTTTTAGAGCAAATCTGCAAGCACATGCATATTCCAGAAATAAAATCTATTAGCAGGAGGTCAAGGTTGCACACTGAAGCAAGCAGAGAGCTAAAACTCGGCCCTTCTTCCTCTGACGTTGGCCTGCTTGCTCCTTCTCTCTTCATACGCTACAGCTCTGCTCTTCTTGATATCGCCCATCTCTCAGCATGCACTTAGGAGATGTGTACATGGAAAACAAAGTTCTCCTCGCCGTGCCTACATGTGCAGCACAGCCCGCCTTCCCTTCTGAGTGCTGGGGGGATCGTTACTAAAAATACCACTCTGAAATGTTACCATGCACACACCAAACTTTGATCTTCCAAGCTCCATATATCAATCAGAACGAGACCCATTTTACTGTCAGATGCAAAGGCATTCCTCCTCAAGAGCTGTCTATCAGCCCCCAACGGGGCTGTTCGATGGGGAAACAGCGCCAGATCCTGGGGCTCTTGCGAGCACCGAGCCCTTTTCCCGCATCGCTGCCTCCCCGGACAGAGTAGATGAGATCTATACCTTCAGCCCAAGAGCAGGAAGCTTTTTCTGCATCAGCTTTAAGGCTACAATTTTATAGACGGTTGCGTATGTCTTGGTGAAAGGAGCGGGATATTCTGTACAGATTTTATCACGTGCAGCACTTGCATAAAGTTTTGCAAAGCTGTTTACAGCCAGCACGTTCTCCCAAGGAGTGAGACGTTTCTGGTGTTCAGTACCCAGTAGGACCAGCCATTAAAATACAGCAGGTTTTACTGAACAGAGAGGATACCTCTCTGCCGGTTCCAGGCCTCCATAGGATCAAAAGACATCTCCCTTAGACATATCCTCAGTAAGCCTTTCATCTCGCTCGGGTTTCCCCACCAGGAGAAAACCACTAGGTTTGCACAGCTGCAAGCCAGGTATGACCATAACTTTTACCAAGATCTTTGACCATTTTCTGTCTCACATGTGGTCAAGTCACGAACAGGCTCTGACGTACACACGCTGTTAACACAGCTGTATCTCTCTGAAAAATGCATTTCAGAAACAGTTACTCTTAAGTTTTCCTACACAGAAAAGAGATGCTCAGATACTTTCTAAGAATTCTGCAAAGAATTGTTAGTGATTTTCTACGGCTTTAGGGAAACAAACTGTAGGAACGGGTACACATGTGGTGTATAGCGCTATTCTGATTTTATGGTGTTTGGGAACATGACTTCTAGCAGGCATCTGCAATCAACTTGGGGTGCAGAACTGCTAATGGACACTTCAAAACTTGGTGGTTTTTTTTTTTTTTTTTTTTTTTTTTTTTTTTTTTTTTTTTTACACACAGCCACCTTTGTCCATGTATCTGTTCAGGAACCAAGAATCAGAGATGCATGCAGCGCATCAACTGTGTTGTATATAGTGGGTACTGTTTCTGATAACGAAGTCACTCCAACAAAAGTTAAGTGAATAAACAATCACTAAAATATACCTTGAGAACTTTTAAGCTCTGTTGAGATATTACTGTTGGGATAAACATCACAGGTATGGATAGCATGGACATCTGTTCTTTACCATCTCCATGTCAGCACAGTTCTAACGTTGTAGTTATCATGCATCATTTAATCCATCTCTTCTTTAAAAAGCAGGAGTACAGAGGGGAAGGGAAAACACCCAAGAAAATAAAATGCCAAAGTTGTGATAACCTACTGCAGTCAAGGACAACAGTGAAAGACTGATAAACTTCAGGCAGTTTTGACATCACGGCATGAGTTAGACAGAGAGATCTCCCAAAGACAGACGACAGGCTCAATCTTTTTTGCATTTCAGGGAGTCCTGTGTGGGCTGAGATGGCACCAGCTGTGCAGCCCTTTGGGGAAGAAGCAAGCTGTGCCCTCTACCATGCAGCACAACCCAAAAGCAAGGGATGCAGTCTTCATGGGAGGACTCCATTACCAACTGCCAAGAGTCTTCTCACTATCATGAAATGGAAATTATTTGTAAAGCAAGGTTAAAGGTCACACGCAGGCATTCACTGGGAATTATTGACATAGGTACGACATAGATGATAGCCAATCAAAAAGCAATTTTATAAACATTGTTATTAAATAGTAGGGTAATTGCTTTAAGTACTGGAGGAATGTCAGGGTCATATGAGAGTTTTGTTGGTGTCTAGTTTTTTATCTGACACTTAGTGGATCAATGACACTTAGTATATTTATTCTGAAATGCGAGCTGTGTCGCCAGCCTAGAAGCTAATCCACATACCACATACTACCCCATACTTATATAGAAATAATTTCTGATTTTTATTTCATTCACTAAGTATCCAGCAATGCAAGCCTCAAAGCTCTCCACACATAAAAGTATGGAAGTAATTAGGGATTATGTGGTAAGTGTACAAACATAGTTTATATTACTGTGTATTAGAAAGGACCCCTTTTATAGCTGCCTTTGTCAATTTGACAGAGCAAAGGGTTTTAATGTACTGTAATAAGAAATGTAAGAGGGGGCAAAGGACAGCGTGGCTGTGATGCCTGTTTGTAAACCGCCTGGCCCTGAGGTCCTCCCTCTCTCCTACTCATCCATGCTCCAGGCTTATTCTATGGTCATATACATTTTAACCGAGTTAATAGCAGTCTGGGGGGGGGAGAGGCTGGGGGAAGTCCCTTAAATGCACGTTGTCAGCTGCCTCCGGAGCTTACAGCACGGCTTCCACCAGGGCAGACACTTGCAGAAGACGGCATGGTACAGACGATCAGAGGCAAAACATGCATGATAAAGCGTGTTATAGAAATATTTTACTATTTTTTTTCCCCTTTTTTTCCCCACCCAGAATCAGGCGACTGATTAGAAATAAACAAACACAAAAACTGCATGTGAGGTGAACAGCGAGTCAGGGTGATGTCCCGTTAAGCCCCGGAGCTGACGTTTTACGAGCCTGAAATTTGTAACGGGGGTTCCTGTATGTTAAGTGGCTTTGTGGTGGATTTGCTCTGCACCTGTTCTTCATCAGGGCTACAGAGCGCCCCGGGAGGGTGCGTAGCCATGCCTGCAGTGCCTCTCCCCAGCCACGCCACCTACCCCGCTCCCTCCCATAACGTAAAACTGGTCAGGTACAAGTGTTTCTGCAGCCTTCCCATCACCTCCGTAGGGGTAAGTGGAGGGGTGGAGGGATACGGATGGTTATTTACTATTTAGGAGGCTGACGGCATCCTTCGCTTCACATGTAGCGTAACAGATGACAACGGTGCTTCATTGCAAAGACTTCAGAATTTAAATTATAACATGATATATATATACACCACCCGGTAACGTCCCTGTCACACACTGTGAACTTTAGCTCAATTAAAAAAGAAATCAGCTGACATTGATAAAATGCTATTTTCAATATAACTGAAAGGAAAATTGTACCAACACCAATTTAGTGCAATTTCAAAACAAACCCCAAAGGGAAGAAAGGAGAAATAAAGGACCACAGCATATGTTTGAGAAATGGTTGGGTATGCATAAACACAAACTCTCCGTTTTGAAAGACGTGGGACAACTGCAGTGTACCATTTTTGCACGTCTCCGTGCTGTGAGCACAACAGGCACCTCTCATCCCCCGGCGGGTGAGGCAGCCAGCCCTCTGCCAGCCCGCCCCGCTCTCGCCTTGGACTTGCACTACACCACGGAGCAAGCCACGCCAGAGCCAGAGCTCGATGGAGAATCCAGCACCGGAGGTACATGACCCAAAGGACTAGGCACACCGAGGGCACGCCAGCACCGAGCGGCGCTTGTGACCTGCAGCTGCCTCCCCCCTTCCTGCGGCGCAGGAGCTCTGCTGCAGCTGGACGGGGAATTTCAAAGGGCTCTTGCATTTGCTGTGGCCTTTTACCTATTATGCCAGGTTCATCCCTAAGATCTACAGTACACAGTCTAAAGCCTGGAATAAAAATAAGCCCTCACTGAAAATGTGAAAATCACATTTTACTGTGATTTATGCAGTAGATAATATGTTCAGGCTGCAGATTGACTGAATTGGTGGTCCCGCATTAAATCTCTAATCTGAAGCATGCAGAGGCTCCTCGGCAGAAGTTTTCACTGTGGCGTAAGTGCTTTGCTTCCCTAGCAATAATCCAGAAAGCAACTACTGCCAGAAACAACGTTAAACAAATCAGCATTTCCCAATGCTCTGGAACTGTTATAATTTAACGTCGTGGTAGCTGCTTGGCACTTTGGAAAATCAAGCAACTCAGTTGGATAGCTCTGCAAAGGGGTTAATAGTTTTGGTCTCGAGTTCTGATTCCCTAGAAGTTATCGCTGTGATTTTTGTACAAGGATAATAAATCCCGGCTCTGATAGGGAGCACACATTTAAAAATAAAGTCACTGATCTCTATTTGGCATGCAGCAGAGATGTAGCAAGCATGATGAGAACAGGAGAAAAGATCAGTCACCAGAAAAAATGGAGTACAGGAAACAGGTGATAGCTTTAGTATAATGAATTCCCCATCTTAATTTTTAAGTTTATTACTTACAGACAGACATAGGTCTAGATGGTATGATTTAGATACTCTATTTTATTCAGCACTAAGACCTTGGAGATATTCAGCTCCTGTCACAACTTTGAGAACCTCAGCCCAACCCATGCTGCATCAGGGGAGTCCAGTACGTCGTCTCCGCCAGGTTCACCCCTGAACCCCATTCTGCTGGTTACCTCCCATCCACACCACCCCTCTTCCCCACCTGCCTCACCTCCCTTGGCAAGACCTAAACACTCACGCTCTGCTGGGTGCACGAAACCTCTACAGGATGCTCTCGCTGACTGGCGAGGGAAAGATAACACAGTCACTGGAACGGGAGCGAGCAAAGACCACACATTTTACTCAGGCACCTACTTGCAAGTGCATGTGTAAATCACCAGATCAAGAGCACAGAGTTCCATTCTGCAACACGTAGCTACAGAACACCACGATCGCTTACCCTAGCTAGAGAATATATCGCAAAGAAGGAAAAGGTTTGGTCTGCATTCCTGCAGAAATCTCTGCAGTTTCAAGGCTCAGAGTCTGTTAGTCCATCCCTAGCATTTTCTGCTGCTGACTGGCAACTACAGGCTACCCATCAACGTACTGCAAGATGATTTACCTGGTTATCCAGCCAGACCCCAAAAGACAGTAAAACGTATTCCCCACAATGACAATTCTCCAAATGTATTTTTTCTGGCTTGCATGCCACCGAGTCCCATGCATTATAGCATACGACCAAACAGCAGCTCCCTCATTTAATAAATGACTACTATGACCCAAGAACGGACCCTTCCTCACAGATTGCATTTCTCTATGCTCAGGCACACCCCTCCTCTTTCCAGAGCCCCCAGTCCATCAGGTCAGGTCTCCTCCAGCAGCTTCCTCCACGCACCTCAGTCAGAGGGCACAGCGCCAAAGGCTTCTGCCAGCATCTCTCCTTGGATAAAATGGAGACCCATTTAATCTAGAACCCAGATAAAATGAATCAGCCCCAGGTGAGGAAAATTATATAATATCAGCCCATGGCCACAACATCCCCCCGGGTGATGGGAGGTACCCTCATGCAGGGCAAGACAAAACCATGCCTCTTTGTCAAGCGGCAGCACTCTGCTTCCCATCCGTCTAATCGCCTGCGCTCCCGGATGATCAGTACTGTTACATAATGCCTCAACTACTACTGCAATATAAATACTGAATGACGAGAGCAATACCCAAGGAACCAGTGGAAAAACTGGAGACTTGTTAAGGGTGACCACTGCAGAAGTAAAAAAAAAAAAAATTTAAAAAGCACACATTTTGCATATAAAAAGAGTACTCTAATTTATTTGAAAGCCTAGTTCTTATCTACTGCACAGTAAAAATGTGAGCCTCAAAGACAAAATTCTCCACTTTCTGTTTCAACATATTCAGCATGTAGAGAAGCATATTCAGGAGGTTTCTATATTTGATGATCTTTTTCCATTCAAAGTTTCTAATTAGTACTATGCCCTATTCTGTGAGTTTTATTTTCAGCACTAGAGCCAGCACACAACACCCAGAATGCCTCTCCTTCAACCGGATAAAAATATGTACGTCCACATTCAAACTGCAGCAACAGATCCTTTTTTAACTGCTTGGTGAGCACTTGGAGCTGGGTTGACCGAACACCAGAAACTCAGAATATTGTCCCTGTTACATCTCTCGTCATCCATTTCCATTTTACAACAGAAATACTTTTAACTAGTGACTGCCACTGAACGAAGCCATGGTGTAACAGGTCGGTCCGTGTGCCACAAGTCTCGCAGCACAGGTGCTTTGAGGCTCAGAAGAGGGGAGGGTTAGTACCAGCACCTCGATGCAAGCCCTGCCTCCAGTGGTACGCAGACGCCTGCCTGCCTGCCTGCCTGCCTGCCCTCCAGCGCTAAGGGGCTCTATTCAACACTAGTTTTGCAGCAGCTGCATGCAGTTTACATAACTACTTGTCTCCTGTCTTTGTTCCAGGATAGCCTGCCCCAACTCTGGGGCATAATCGCCAGTGTTTGGTTAGGACACCACAGAGCAGCGTGCACGCTTCCCCTGTACCTCACTAGAATATCACCTCCAGTATTTTGCCAGCCTGAGGACAAGGGACAACGCTCAGTCGTTCCTCTCCAAAAACTTGTCTTCCCACATCCACGCTCTGCAGGGAACACCTAGAAACTTACAACTACTCAAAAGGGAGAAGCAACCAACCCCTGAACCCATCTGAATTTGGAGAGACCAGCACTGATTTCTTCCTATCCTTTCCTTTGCTGAAGTTTAACCTCTAAGACTGCAGCGACTCACGACCATGTAGGATGGGGGACCATGCTGTGTGCACAGTCTCCTCCCAAACACACCTGAAGGGCAGCTCTGGTTCTGCCCACAACCACTCTTCCCAGTCTAGATCAAAGAGATGCCCAGGCAAATAGCACAGCTCGTTGGGATTTCCATATCCCACGCAGACAGCCAAGATGGGCTCCCGTTGCTTTGACCTGTACCCCACCACTCAGCCTTGTTATCCTCATTATTTAGGATTTAAGGCTTTTTCCTGACTCCTGAAATTCTGTCAACAGGCTTACATTTGCATTCAACATTAACAAAGGAAGAGCTGAAAGTACAAAAAAAATCTTAGGGGTGGGAGAAGCTGGAGGGAGGTGTAATAAAATGAAGTCAAATGAAAATAAAACAAAAGAGGAACACGGTACATAGCAGAAAAATCAAAAGACAAAATAAAAGATTAAGGAGTGCAGGTAAAGATAAAATTAAAAAAAATGCTTTAAATGTTGATTCTCTGAAACACCCTACTGTTTTTGTTTCATGCAGTATTTTGATGCTAGCATCTAATTATTCTTTGCAGTGTTTTATCTCCCCCATTATAGTATCACCAGATTTTTTTTATTGGCACTTTCCTTATTAATGATTACAACACCTACGTTTAAGGAGCTAAATGAGTTCTCTCTTTTCCTGAGCTGAAGAGAGGGGGGTCAGCAGAGAAATGAGAATTATTCTGTTGTATGCAGATGTGTTATACTCGAAATTATTTTTGGCCATTGAAGTAGCTCCCACAGCTTGCTGAGGCAAAAGAAAGATTCCTCCCCGTTCCTAGCTGCGACCCAGGGAAGGTGGGGAGAGATGCTTCTGCTCTCCAGTCCAACGCAAGGGAATTTAACAAATCTTTCAGCTTCAGTCTAAAAGTATTAACAGTTTCCTCTTAAATACCTGTCCTTAGTTAAACTCAGTTTTCCTTTCAGAATGATACAGCATAAAAACACATCCACTAACAAGATGCATTTACTTTTCTCTCTCTCCACTGTGGATGGGATCCTGATGCTCCTGCAGCGAGGTGCGTTACAAAAGCCCCCCGAGCAGACCCCCGGGAAGGGTCTCCGTGTACGGCAGTACTCACGCAGCGTTGGCAGGGCCCGTGCGTGCCCGTCCAGGGCAGCCCCACATGGAGACAGCGTGCCTGGAGAGCGACCGGGGGCTGCCGCTTGCTGATGAGCTCCGTCTGGTTACGTTCCCAGCAGGCCGACAGTGCCAGCTGGGGGAAATTAAGCTGTGCTGGGGATGGGGAGGCTGCTGCCCCCTCCGATGTCACCGCTCGGCTCACGGGGGGAGAGCTGCCCTCCCCGGGGAGCAGGGAGGGATGCAGCCTAGCTGGAGAGGGACCTTTATCTTGGCCACCCTGCCCAAGGGCAGGTGTAGGGCTTCTGAGGGTAATGCTCTAACAACAGAAACCTGGGCTGGAATAAAGCAAGGAAAGCCCAAACAAGGGAGCGGGGGGAAAGGAAGAGATATTTACTGTTTACACACCAGGCAGAAAAAGCAATCCAGGGTGCAAATAGCTGCAAATAAACTTTTGTCAAGAGCCAGAAATTTTTGCACCTATGCAAAGCTGGCAACATGCCTCAAGCTTACTACTTTATTTTTTTTTTTTTTTTCCTTCAGGCTCCAAACATGTCTGCAGTGCTCTCCACGCAAGGAACAAGTCACATTAATATATTAGATTTGACTGTGGTTTTCATACATTTTGGGTTCTCAGGTACTACAGGGGTTTTAGTAAGTAATTAGAAGAAATTCATAAAGACCTGTATAAATATTGTTCTAAATAACTGCTTAGTAAATCACTATATATTTACATTAAACTAAATGAATCAAATTAACGCAATCAAAGTTTGATGGCAAAGCAGTAGAACTATCAGAGAAGCAGACAGACAGACAGCCTTTCGGAGAGACGCAAGCTAAAGCTTTCTTAACATAGAAAATGTTCCATGAATAGGGTTAAATACTTAATGGTTGCTAGCAAAAGATAAGACAAATATTCTTTGTTAATATTTATAGAATCCCATCAGGAACTCTTTTGTCCCAGCATTGTTTCCAAAATTCAATCCCCTAGTTATATCCATCATTTTCATGTGATTAAAGGAATCTAAATTTGCTGCCTTGTCTTCTAAAAGAGTAAAAAGTTAGATGTGTATTATTAAAGCCTCTTGGTTGGAGCAGCAAATGTAATATTGATAGGCCAGGGTATATAAGTCTAAAAAAACCTACTGATCACACACGCGCATGACACATAGAATGCATTCATAGGATTCACGACGTTACTCCTAAGAAGCTGGGATGCACCAAAAAAAGAGATAATTACATCCTTCCAAAAAGAGGGAAATAAAATATTTCAAACTCATAAAAGGCAAGAAATAAAAGACTAGAACCACAAGGAAAAAAAAAAAAAACCCAAACCAACCACCCGCAAAGGCTTTGATGAGGGGGAAGAGACGCCCCAGACTTTGGTGGGTGCGACAGCTGCCCCACAGCCCCTGGGGCAGGGGCACGTCCTGCGCAGGGGGGAGCCCTCAGCCCCTGTGCTCTGCCGAAGCGGGGCCCTGCGGGGAGGGCCGGAGGGAGCCCTGGCTGCCAGCGGTGTCCGGCAAACACAGGCTCGTGGTCGGGCCGCAGGCGGCACCTGCTCCAGCATGGCTGGCCGGGTAACGTCCTGGCGAGCCATCGGAACGGCCGGGAGCCCGGCCGCGCGCGCCCAGGAGCATGGGCTCCCCTCTGAGAAGAGCTCGGCGTTGACCGGTCCTGTTAATTAGCACCGGTACTGTTAATTATGAACATCAGCACTGTGGCCCGAGCGAGCACAGGACAAGCGGTGCCCCTGGGACGCCCTGCCCACCCAGGCGTCTGCTGCTGGGGCGCGGGCAGACCCTCCGGAGCATCCCGCGCCTCCAGCCCCGCGCCCGCCCCGAGGCAGGGTGAGGGGCAGGGACCAGGGCAACTGCGCCTGGGCATCCTTATTCTGGAAAAAAAAGAGCAAACCCCATGTTTCTCGTTCACCTTTAGAACACCAAGACTCAGTGTTGAATTTTTCTCAGCCTACTAAAAAGTTTTTTTTATAAAACAGGCAAAAGCCAAGTCCTCATTGATCCAATTTTTTTTTTTTTTTAACGCAGAACTTCTTAACAGCTTTAGAAAAATAGATAATTATTGCAGTTAATTTCAGCAAAACAGTTCAAACTCATCAGGGCTGCACAAGTATAATTTACTACTCCTTCTGACTTATTGTTTTGACTAGATGTAGATTGATGATTAAAGTGATAAACAGTAACATTTTTATAAAATGGCTGACTCTGCCAATGGCAACTGAATAAGAAACATGCTGAAATAGCTGTGCTGTTATTGTGATTGTACTCAAGGCTGTCAACAAAGAATATAAGTATTTGACAAGGTGTTATCTAATTGTGTTTTTAAAAGCCACGATACATACATCTTTTAATGTGTCACTTTAAGCTGCAAGAGAATTTCTTTTATTAAAAAGTACAAAGGAAAAATGAATGCCTTGCATTTTCTTGTTTCTTTTTCCCAAGCTCTGCCCTTTTGCCGTCATTCGACAGAATATATTTGCTCTTTAGTCAAATTGGCTTTTATTTAAATGGTAGCCCAAAATAGCACAGCAACATTAGGTGTATAAGAAGAAAGAACAGTGTGTCCCACAGACAATTTTTACCTCAGCCCTGATGGGAATTAACAGATCGAAACAGAAGGCTAAGAATAAAATCCTTTTGACGCTCGGAGTTAGTGAAAGAGGGTTTTGGAGCAAGGAAAAGGTTTGTGGTTTTTTTCTTTTTTTTGTTTTTTTTTTTAAGAGGGATCACCAGGAAAAGTATCTTAACATGCTGCCTTTGGAGCTACCTGTAGTCCTTGCATAGTTCTTCATGCTAAAACCAGGCGCCTTCCCACCCAAACCACAGTTATCCCCAGAAAGCCCCTCTGAGCTAGGGAAGGGGCATCAGCCGCGCTGACTCCAGAGCCGCAGACTGGAGTCTTCTCCTCCAGCCCACCCACCCCGTCTCTGCTTGTAGGGGTCATCCTGGAGACCACGAGAGAAGAAGGGGTTTTGCTCATGAATTAGAAGAAAGACGCAATCCCTGGGACGGGTGAAGGAGCACGGGCAGGAGCGGGCACTGGTGCTGGGGCTCGGCCGCTCCCCCGTGGAGAGCCACGGCTGGCCGGGAAGGAGGGAGTTAAAACGGACCACAGAGGGAATGAAATAAAGATGCTAAATAAAAAAGGAAACTCCTACTTCTGTGTTCTTGCCTTCTAGGATGACAATAGCATTGTGAAATGCTGCAAGGCATGGAGACAGTCAGGGAATTAACTGCTTGGAAACCCGCTTACTTAGTAAGAGTTTGAAACGTGGTTCCTCTGCAGATCTCTCTGGGCCTCCACAGGGCTTATTTCGGCGAGGGCTCGGGTAAGGCATAGCTGCAAAACTCTCTTCTTTCCAGCTAGGCAGGGACCCGAGAACTACTGGAGGGAGCCTTCGCTGCTGGACCCTTTCTGTCGGCAAACGCTACCGCCATGCTCTCAGAAAACCGGTATTTTGTTGGCAACAGCAACGTGCTGCCGGACCAAGGAGGTGGGTCCTTGTGAACCGGGAAGTCCCAGCAGACCTGCGATGCCATCGCCCCAAGAGCATTCTCCATTGGACTAAGTCTGAGAAAGCAAATACTGCAGGCAAAGCCCTTCACCAGCAGCCAGAAACAGAGTCGAGCTTTTCATTAGCATTTGCATAAGTGTCATCTGCACATGGAGGAGGGGAAACTTTACGGGAACGAGGATGGCAGCAGTGTGGCACCTGCTTGAAAACACAGCGTGTTTTAGGGCCAACAGTAGAGGGTCAGGTAGAGCAGCACGCTAATGCAAAATGCAGGCTTTCGAACGGCGCTGAGATCTAACAATGTCATTTGCACTCCGATCCTAGCAGCGCTGCTGAAATATAGAGGTCAGCTTGGTCTATTATGGGACAGCAACTTCTAATTTTAATCCCAGTGGTATGTTAAGCATGGGATAGAAGTTAAAGGGAAAAAAAAAGCTCTTTATAATGAAAGACGCAGACAGATACCATCTGACCTGATTCTGCGAGGTAAGGCGCTTCGTCCCCATCCTGGCCTGAGCTCTGCGTGTTTGTTTGTCTTTGAAGGCAGAGTCACCAAAAGTCATAAGGAAAGATCAGAGACTCAGTTTCAGAGATTATGAATATCTTTGATAACGTCTGATGGCCTGGGTTCGTAGCACTCCTACAGATCATTCCTTAGCGTTAATTTTAAAACTGCCTCAGTATGGAATTGCTGATTTTTTCAGAGGGCATTGAGTAAACACTCTAAAGATAATGACTGAGTGGCCTCCAGGTTTTGCATTTGAAGACATCAAAGAAGAGAGACTAATGCTGGAAAATCCAACACATCCTTCTCTGTACAGTCGGGAAGGTGCAGATCATGGACCTGCTGCAGCCACAGCGAAATGCACACAGAGCATAACCGAATATGAAAAGTAACTGAAAAATAGCTTATTGTTAACACAGGACCTCCTTTCTAAGTGGGGATCACAACTCTCGTAAGAACTAACTCTAGCCAGTTCAAAAGTTTAAAAGTCACAAAATTTCCAATTCAAAATCCTGACCTTTATGCAAATGAACGAGGAGGAAAAAGAGAAAAAAAGTCTTGGAGAGCAGCGCGAGCAGTCCAAGGACCGGGGCTTGTTGCCGAGTGCCCAGACAGCGTCTCCTCCAGCCTGAGAGGTGGTGGCAGTGCCCCGGTGCTGGGGGACCGATCCGTCACCAGGCATCGAACTGACAGCATGGGAGCCCGTGCCTCACTGGCGAGGGACTGAGCAACGCTGACCTGCGGGCCCACTGCTGGTTTCTACACAGCAGCTGAAGTTGGGTGCCCTGAAATAGCCCGTGACAGTGACTTCCCTCTTCGACCGACACGTAAACAGGAAAAAGAGACAACAGATTCAGGGTCCTCCGGGTGCCTAAGGACAAGCGATGCGCCTGCTCCTGGAAAGGGCAAAGCGCGTATACACACACACAGCGGCCGTGCAGCCATGATCCACCACGGGCACACATACTTACAAAAAAGAAAACAATTGATAAATCAACGTAAAAGAAAAATATATGAAGAATAAGCCGTATTTTTACTTTTTCAGCCATAAATGTTGGAAATTATGTAGTACTGGCTACTACATGGGCCTGGGTCCATTCTTCCCACCTGAATTCTCAAGCGTGTTCATGAAGAGGAAAAACAGTTCCCTGTGAGATTTTTAATTTTTAATAACATTTTGGCTTTAGTTCTCTTTCAGGTGCTGCTATGCCCTTTAGTAGCTGGCTCCAAATAAATTATACTACTATAAAAGGTTTTACCACCCTTTACATGAGCTAGAAGTATGAGAAGTTACCTGAAGGCAAAGATAAAAAGATAATATAATTAGTTAACTTAATCTGAAGCAGAACATCTGACTCATTTGAGGTGCAGTCCCAAGGAAAGATCCTAATAAGTTAATGTAGAGAAAGATTTTTATATTCAAATGGAAAAAATTATGAGGGAAACTACATACTTGGAGTCAGACCCAGAATTCTTTTTATCATCCTTTGTCTTTCCTTTCTGTTTTCTTCTTTTTTTTTTTTTTCAGTGAACAACCATAATTCAAAGGTGCTGCAATTTGCCACAGTTTACAAGATGTAGCCAACTTTTTGTGAACCTAATGGGAACTTCAAAACTTCCTTGACTTTATCTGTATTTCAGAGTGAATCTTGTGAATTGGAGCTCCTTTGGAAGAGAAGAAGGAAAAGACAGTCGTAGGCTCCTGCATTAATTATGATATTTTTAGTTATTTAGCTAGATTTAGGAAAAATAAAGTCAACATACTCTAAATACATTCTCAAATCCCTAGCTTTGTGGTTTCTCAAACTGAGTCTCAGTGGAGGATCTTCAAAAGCCACATAATTTCTATTACAAAAACAGTAAAACAAAGATTTGAGCTGTCTTTTGGAAATTTTCAATAGCATCACTATATAGCAACACTACGATGTCTGAAACAGAAATAACTTGTTTACAAGTGTGTCAGTAGGAAGGGGGTTATTTTTCAAGGATTTCAGTGTACAAAGAGCTGGCCAGTATCAGAGCAGCGTAACAGCTTCAAAACCTTCCTTACTCCCCCACAGAGGTGGGCTGAGGAGTAATGGCTAAGGAATCGTAGCCTCATCTTCTGGTCAAACAATTCTAGTGTCATGCAGACAATTAATACGCAGTCAGCAGAGTCTGCAACCGGTGATTATATGAAGAAAGGGGTTTGCTTTTGCATTATTTCTCGGGCCCCGGTACAATATGTTGGCATTTTTAGCCAATTGCTCATTATCGCACTCATTTCCTGAGATCTTGTTTTAACTAAGCCACTGTCAAAGTACTCTGTTACACTCCTCGTACACTTTTTTTACTGAAGTCGGGAGGATTAGATACAAAATATGATCTGGTATCCCATGATGAGAATAGCTGAAGATCCTTCCCCAATATTCTTTCATTTGAGAGGATAGGAGGGTAGAGTTGGATTAGATATTAGGAAAAAATTCTTCTCTGTGAGGGTGGTGAGGCACTGGGACAGGTTTCCCAGAGAAGCTGTGGATGCCCCATCCCTGGCAGTGTTCAAGGCCAGGTTGGATGGGGCTTTGGGCAAGCTGGGCTAATGGAGGGTGTCCCTGCCCATGGCAGGGGGGTTGGAACTAAGTGATTTTAACGTCCCTTCCAACCCAAACCATTCTGTGATTCTATGATTCGGTTATTTTTAATATCTGAGCAGATAGCAACAGTGAGATAGGACCGTTCTTTCCAAGTATCTACTCATCTGAGGGCTCTGACACAATAAATCTACATTTAGGGCTTTTGTGCTCTCATCCAGAAAATCCGGGAGGGAGGGAGATGATGCGCACGGGGCACTGGCACCGTGCTGGGACCCCGAGCACTGAGGCTGCACACCTGTATGGCTGCTGGTCCAGCTCCGGGCCACGGGATCGCACATCCCACCAAAATGGGCCAAATTACTGTGGAAGAAAGGAGGACAGCAGGGAAATGAAGCTCTGTAGTCATCCTAGCTATCCTGCTGCTTCCCTGCTTTGGTCACATTATTTTAAAAAAATCCCTGTGATAAGCCACAGTGTCCAACTGTCAGCGGCGACCACTAACACTGAATCTGTAACAGTCACGCCTAAGGGAAGAAAAGATAGGGTTAAAGATGGTCTGCGTAGGCTCGCTCCTGTCCTTTTGGAGGAGAAGCATCATGGTTTGGTGAGGCACAACAATCTCAGCATGGTCACTCTAGTAGCTGGACTACTAATTCCCAGGCTGACTTTCCCCACCCAGAAACAATTTTTGTGACCAGAGAGACCATTAAGCTGACCAGTCACCCCAGAAGAGCTAGCACAAACCAGCCACACAACCCGAGTGAAAGCAAAGCCCTTCTGCAGGGATCTAGCCTGAACATGTGCTCCCAGGAGCACCAGAACTAATAAATAAAAAATAATAAAAATAATAATAAATATTATTAATAAAGTGTCATTCATCTAAGGGTATAATGCCAACATGTCATCTCTTAGGAAAACAACATTACAATGCTTCGCTTATGTCTTCCAGAGTTGTATTAAAAGGGATGAGGACCATATTGTTGAATAACCACCATATGCCATTCACCCTTTGTTCTGGCTTTTTTTTTTCTTTTTTTTTTCTTTTTTGTTAGGCTTGTTACAACTTTCTCTTGGAAGAATGCCAATGTCAGAAGTATATACGTTATCCCTTCTTTGGGCTTCTAGAGAGCTGAGATAATCTCTTCATATACAGTACGGAAAGAAGTGTCCGGCTGGGTAATACATGGTCGCACTTCTGCTAGACACTCCCAGGGCTGACTAATAACCCTTAATCCTGAGTGGATTTATTTTATTTTTTTTTTCCTAAAAAAGCCAAAAGCATTAGGACTGATAATTCAAACCTTTAGGCTCATGGACAATTCCCCTATTTCCATATTCATATCAGGACTGTTCAGGTGAGAAAAGGGTTCTAATTTTGCATATGTTAGTGGGGGGTGTTTGATTGCTCTTTTTTTTTTTTAGGAATTTTTTTTTCTGTTACTTTGGTAGCCTCAATATTTTCCTTTTATTACCAGCATATTTCTGATTTATTGTAATGTGGGGCCAGCAAATAAGATTGTCAAAATGAGTATACGCTTGTTATAACCCACTCAAAAAAAATAAAAAGGATTTTAAAAGAAAACAAATTCAAGTCAGTTTTAATTTTGACACTGATTGATGTTGATATTTCTGACCAGTTTTATGTTGCACAGATTTTAAACGATATCCTCCTCTGATCTTCAGTGCTGTAGTTATAAATACTTGATAGCATTTTCATAAAAGGATCTTTTTACAATATGCTTAATGAGAGCTTCTGCTTCAGATATACAAGTAAAAAGAAACCTAGCCTAATATGGTGATAGTCAGATACTCAATAAGTGGCATATATTCTCAAAAACCTCTGATAAAAAAAAGTTTCAATTATTGTACCTGTGCTTTTCACCGTCACTTTACTGTATCAATTATTAATGTAACATATAACTGAAAAATGTTATATTTAGCAATCATTTTTAAAATTCTCTAAACAGAAGCATGACAGCTGATATGGCCACAAAATGATCATTCATCACCTGTCTGTAATGATGAACCTGTCACAAACTGGGAAGAAAAAGGCTGATTTTTTTCTCTTGGCTCAAAAAAACCCCAAACCACAAAGTTATTTGTGATTATGCGACATTTGCTTTCCATTTCCACAGCCAGTTAGGGTTCACAAACATGAAAATCCATTACGGAATGGTACATAAAGTGTGACCGATTCTTGTTCAGTCAATTAGTGAGCGAAGTCTGAATATGATGTTTATCTGATAATCTGCATCTTTAGTACAGACACCAGTAAAGGCGGCATTAACAAAGGATTGGGTTTAACTTCTTGGGAGCAACTGGTTCAACAAATTGCACTTTCGCTGATTATATGTTCACACAAAGCACACCGCAGCCCAGTTCCTGTTTGCAATAAAATCTAAGGACTATATATGGAAGAATATAAGCATGCAACAGAAAATAAAAGTTAACACTAAAAATCACATTTTTAGAGCTTTGTTTCTATTCATGAAGCTTGTTATTAATGTAGGACTTCTCAAAAAACCACTGTGTGGTCTCTTTGTTTGTAGCAAGACACACTTATTAAATATGGACATATTATTCCTCTGAATACAATTCTATTTTTATTTTACAAGAATTACTCCAGTAACTTCCATATAGAAATTATCTCACACATCTGTATTCTGATTATGATATTTAGTACAAGGGTCATGAATAATAAAATTGCTAAATATGCTTATTGCCATCTATAAATAAAGGTTATCATATTCGAGGTTTTGTTTTTTGGAGTGTTGGAACAAGTAGGGTTAGTTGCAAGACAATAGTGCTTTAATTTTACTATGAAAATAAATACTTAAATTTATAAATATTCAAATTATTTCCAAGGTGCAGGGAGCCTAAATTAATACTTGCAAAATGAATGCAACAGCAAAACTGCAGAAGTCCACATTATCCCAGAAAGTTCACGGGTCTACTAGGAACACATCCGTAAATGGTAGAGTCCTACCAAGCGGGACATCAGCACTTGCGCTGACAGACACACGTTAAAAGTACCAGACACGACAAGGTGCAAAAAGCCTGCTGGAGTTACAGGAGAAAATATAGATCATTATTTTAAAACAAACAAACAAACAAACCTTACTGAAATGGTGTAGCTGCCAAAACACAAGATGAGAAACAATGTGTTTCCTGCCCAACTTCTCCGGCCTCCTAACACCATCTCATGAACTGGAAACAACATCCAACCAATAATCTTTCCATGTTTCTTGCACAAATTTTAGAATTTAAGACTGAATTATCCGTACCTTCTGCGGACTTTGAAGAGATGAGGAAAACCAGTTTAACAGCTTCAAGCTGCAGTTCAGTTTTGTAAGTTTTAACGGTGGTTTCCATAGACTGGTTCTTACGAGAGGGTGACAGATACAACGGGTAACTTCTGCGCTTATTTAAAACCTCGTCTAGAAAAGAATCCCTACCCATACATTTCTTGAAGCTTTTACAGGGCCTTACGGCGGAAAGCGTAAGGCGCTCACGCGTTTCCGTGCGCTAAGGACAGCTCCGGGCGCCTGGCTGCAGAGCATCCTGCCAAGCCCGAGCACTCGGCCCGGCCGCGAGAGGAGCAACGTCCCCGTCCCTGCTCACAGCGGCCGGTGGGTTCACCACCCCGCCACAGGAACGTGCCCGGCGAACATTTGCGTCCCCTGACCGGCAGCTACGTGTGCAGACGCTAACGCTGCTAACGGCAAGGTCGCGGCACAGTAATGAGAGGAAGAATGTGTGTTTTGGTCAGTTTGATAATTCATTGGAAAGTATTGTGCCAGAGCCGTCGAGACAGAAAGCCGCGCCATTGTTACAAACTGGCACCATCTCATCATGTGAGGTAACTGAAACCTGTGGGAACAATATATGATTTAAAGCAGACAGCGAGATTCTTTTCTTAAAAAAACAACAACATTGTTTTTCTATGATCCTGATCTTGCTCATGGGAGTAAACTTTGCTAAGAAGGCAGTCAGTGAAATTTCCAGTTGCTGATTTTTAATGACCACGATGACTTTCCAGGAAGGCCATCGAGTTGGGCCCTCTTTCAATAAAACCTTCTTCAACGGGATGTTTATGAATTGCATTTCTATACACACACACACGGGTGGATTTCCAAGTGCTCCATGTGTGTTTAAGATCAATAGCTCAATTGACAGTAAGAGATGTGCGCTGAATTACGCTGTAGGCTGGCTGTATGTTTCTTGACGTTTGCTGGGCTAGAGGGATACTGGAAACATTGCTCTCTGCCTTGCCTTAGGTTTATGTCCCAATAGTAAAGCATCAAATAACAGCAGAAAAACTCTAAGTGCATTTTAGTATTACACACCCCAGAGGTGCTCAATAGGTACTGAGGAATTTCTTTGCCATAATTAAGAGGTTTGGAGAGCAGATGAACAAATGACAACCGATCTTGATTTACTTGGAAAAATGAGTCATATCACTTATTATTAACTATTAAAGTAATTTAAACCCTTTTGAGAATAGATCTAACGCTGCAATGCTTTGAAGGTTTGATATGGCTTGTAATCCATAGATTATTAAAGTTAATTTCTCTGCTGAGATCCTACTTTCAGCAAAAAATGCATACATGCTAAAATGGTGTTGGTTTTTTGTTTGTCTCTCTCTTTTTTATAACAAAGATGTACTTTAATTCGCTTTCTATTTATACTGCACTCAATAAAGGTATGGAGGCTGCAAGTGGGAGAAACCTTCCACGGTTCTGGCTCGCAAAGCATACAGAAAAGCACGCCATTCATCCACAAGTACACCCAAACCTTTCATTTGAGTTGGGTTGTGCTTGTGGGTGCATGGCGTTCTTTTCTCTCTATTTGTTCTCCATGTATAATTTAGACTACATTTTGCTTTAGAGACCCTTAACAGAAAAGGAAAAGAAGGCAATAACAATATGTTGATTTATATCACCGTGAAACATTTTTCCCCCATACTTCAAAGTAATTTTAATTGAATTTAATCCTCTTGACTTTCATTTACTTATAAATGAGTTTTAGTTGTAATGTTAGAATGAAACAGACTTTAGCAGTTAACAGGTTTTTAGTGTTTTTGATTATAGATTATTATATAATGTTTCTTGGGCTAGGAAACACTGAATGCTAAATACTGTCCCACATTAGATCATTTTAAAACCTTCCACTCTTCTACAAGTAGGAGTGAAGCATACCAATTTAGCTTAAAATACAGTTCATTTAAAAATGTAAAAATGTTTGAGAAAATGATTAAAAGTACTGCAAATCATTTACCAGCTTATGTCCATGATCAAGAACATATCTAAGCAGAAATTTGAAAAAAAACAAACAAGAATATCTTCCAAAGGAACTATGCCATGTATAATCCCATCAGCTGTGTGCGTGCATTTATCATTTTTTAGTTCTTCATCCATAGATCATAGGACACTAAGAGCCCAATTCATTAAAAATTGAATACTCTATTTAAGCTGGATGTTCTTATACTTGGAGAAAAAGCATGGAACCGTTTTTTTCTCTGAAAAGTCACATTTTTGCTATTCAATAAACCCTTGTTTCTCTCAGCTTCTAACTGGACAGCACTCCTCAGTTAATTGCTACACAACTTTAGAGCTTCATAATTGAATGTACAAAAGAAAATTTGACTGAAAAAATGTCTGCTATGTTCTTTGAGAATTTGAGAGTAATCCCCACCTGCCTTTAACATGCACACACGCGTACCCCCCTCCTGCTCTGTTCTACCACAGCTGCCCCAGCTTTAACACTGAGTTTAGCAGTCATATTTGAACCCTCCTTGAAGCCTGTGGATCCCCTAATCAGTTACATTCTAAGAACATCATTGGGTGCTGTATTCGCAATTCCTACCGGATCTTCCCATCCCTTTTTACGTGAGTGTCTCCTGCACATCTAGATCGTTCGTTAGAAAACGCATCGGTTCAGAGAACAACTTTCAAGTCCCAAGCAGCCATGGCAGAGCCCGGTACTCTCAGCAGCATGGACTTTGAAGACAAGGCGCTTTGAAACAAGAAGTTTGGAAGCACCAGATGATCTAGTCTGCTAATGAATGAGATCATCATAACGATGATCTAGTCTGCTAACGAATAAGCCGGGTCTATGCAATGGGCAGGAGCAGCCAACGAGCATTTTCCGGGTTTCTGAAGAGACGGGGAAGGCTTTGAAGCATTTAGCAGTAGACTTTCTTGCTCTCTGGCAGCAATATGGTCAGACGTATGGCGTACAAACAACACAGTACCTGTCATTCCAAAATATGCCTGCATACCCTAAGGGTCTTAGTTACCAATATTTAGATTTATGCCTTACATAGTTACTAATCCAATTTTGGTATTAGTTTTCAAGTTAGCATGTCTATATTTGCATTGCCCATTGGGCTCCTCTGCCATCCATACCACTACATACAATCCTAGATTTGAAATGTATACGTGGACAGACCTGTCTTCTCCATTGGAGCAGAGAGGTTCCTTCCCTTTACGATATATGATGGAAAAAAAAAAATAATCCTTACATGAGACAACTAGGAAGGAGCAAGCCATTCCTCTCCCGAAATGTGGATGTTGCTTGCATACTGTTTGTTTTTCTGACACATAGTCAGGAAGTTGTTATTGAAATGTATTTACGCTCATCAAGATAAGCCTCCACTCGCAACACCTGAAACTTTTCTGCCTATTAGAGAATTTCAGAACTTTATTCCTGTGTGCTCTGCGTTAACACCTTTACTGACCCTGTTAATGCACCTACTCCCAGCTAAGCTTACACAATATAAGGAGTTATGTTTTCCAGGGAAAAGTCCATTAAAGACAAAAGAAATTGCCTGTCTGTATTTGCATCCACTGCTGGGGAAGAGTACAGGATGGAAAACATAGACTTAAGGCGGATGCAGAAGTACTGTTATTAAAGGTGTACATATAGCGAGCACCATCCCACACTCTTAGTCCTGCAACCACTGTATCCTGCTATACAATAACATGCTATTTCCTATTCAAAGTAATTACTGATGAGGACAAATGCTGAATTTTTAATGGTGCCCACTGTAGGCAGCAGAACACTCTAAATGAGAAGTAATAAAGACCTGGTCCTAAGAGATATATCTGTCTATAGACTTTGCTTAAGAAAATTAAATGGGGCAAATAAAGTATGTAAACATAAAGTTTGCAGAAAATGCAGATTAAATGCCTTGTCCTAAATAGACAAGTGTGGGCTGACTGAAGTTTTTCATCAAAGGAACAATCTACTCACTCCACATGCTATTGTCACAAGTGGGAGAAGTTCTCCTCCATCATCAGCAGCCACCTATGTTCGACAGACAGACCTCCTGGTCTCCTGCAATGGGAGATGTCTTCTGGACGAGCAGCCACACAAGGAAAATAAAGGTAGGCTGGCATAAAGACCCGGCACAGAATACAGTCTCCCTGTGAGAGAAATGGTTAAGGAAAGCTCCTTGCAAGAGATCACTTCAGAGTTTTGCTGTCAGTATTTTTCCACTTCTCCTGGCTGCTGTACAATAGCGGTTCAGCCCGCTCGGTAGCTGTTATGCCGTAGCATGCCTCATAACATACCCTAATCCTTTCAAGTACTTTCAGTACCAGCTATGGATTCAGTAAGTGCAAGCTGGGTTAAAGGAGCAAAGCAATCTGGTTTTCCTTTTTTTGTTCAAGTTTCTTCCTAGAGGTACACAGGAATTAGAAGTGGCCCGTTTTTTCTTGTACCTACAGATGCTCGTTACTAATTACTACAGTTGAGATTGTGACCTGAGAACTGAACTGCAGCAAGCACTGCAATCTCAACTCTTGTTCTCCGAGGTTGCACTACTGATCCTGGGAGTGGGAAAGGCACAGTTCAGCATTTGTCAGGTGGAACGAGCAAAGTATTTCAAGCTTTATTTTATACAATCTATTGCTCTTCAATTTCTGAGGTCACTTGCGGAGGTTGGGTGTTCCTGTAGGTCAAACCCAGAAATTGTGATCAAAGAAGAGATGTGCGACTCTACACAGAGGGAAAAGGTGCTGGGGGGAGGGAGGGACCACAGGGGCACAGACGCAGCCCCTTGGGGGAGCTAACATGGCATCACTGCCCAGCACCCACCGCCCTGGGGAGAACCTCTCCCAAAGCTCACACCCGAAAAGGCCTTCTCCAGCTGGAAGAAGGGGCTCTGCTTGGCATCCCCTGGAGGCACTGTGGCTCCCAGGGGTGCGGCCATCCCAAAAGGGCAGAAATTGCTCTGCTACGAGGGACCGTTCCCGATTTAAGGTGCTGGTGGGGAGCCCTCTGGGATGCCCACCTGCCCACCACCGCCTCCGGCAGCAGGACCGGCTGCCTGTCTGCCTGCTTTAAAGCCTTTTAGCACTTCATAAAGCGGCCCTTAGCAGGCTGCAAAGCTTGCTCAGTTCCATATGAGTTGTAAACGGCAGAATGGGAAAGTCCGTGCTTTGCGGAGGGAAGAGGAAAGGTTTCACGTGCTTCTTGAGCGAGAAGGAAGGCCACGGCTGAACGGGAGCGAGAAGGCCACGGCTGAACGGGAGCGAGAAGGCCACGGCTGAATGGGAGCGAGAAGGCCACGGCTGAATGGGAGCAAGGGCCTCCCCCGGCGGTCGCAGCGCCGCGGTGGGCTGAACGGCGGCGGAGGTGTGAGACCTGGCCAGCGCCAAACTTCACTGGCAGCAAACCCGCGTGAGGTGGGTGATAAACCAGCTCGTTTTATCTCCGCACGGGGATAGGCTAGAATGGAAATACCTGCTACTTTCAATAATCTACTGGTACAACCAGTTAATAAAATCATGAATACTAATAATTATTATTAATAACAAATGAAGGAACCTCCACAAAGGCTGAGAGTAAAACATGATGCAGAAAACACGATACGACTGACCAGAGGAAGGTCAGAGCACGAGCAATTACAGACTGGTTAGACAAAACATCTTTATCCAATGATTTATATTTTTATGAATCAACGAAACCCACCTCTAGTTGTGCGTTAAATGAGGTTAAGATTACTATTACCGTGGAAAGTTGAAGAATTTCATTCAGCGCTATCTCAGCATACAGTGACACAGAGTACAACTCAGAATATGAGAACCGAGAATGTCTGGTGCTGTACAATACTACAGCGAAAATACGATTGAACCGTGGCTGGCAAGATCTCAGTGCTTAATGGGATATCAGTGTACCGCAGGAACACCAGCATATGGTATTCCATATTCTTGACCTATGTAAGAGTCACTTTTTATATAGCTCTTGATATCCACAGACCTCAGACTGGGCTTGTACTCTTTTGCATCACCGTAAGCATTAAAAACATTATAACTAAAACGTGAGAACGGCATGCACCTGACTTTATCACGTGGTGTTACGCTAATATACCATGTTAATGAGCTATAATAGGAATATTGAAAATGCAATAGCACCTTAATGCAATATTGATAAAAGACTGACATTCCTGCTCATTCTGTCTCACTTGCAACAGCGCCTGGCAAATTATAGCTGTATTTTCATGATCATAAACTTAGAGGAAACATGTTCAGGGTCTGTCAACAGTTGAAAATAGTATTTGCCATACATTTGCGTCTATCTTCTTCATAAAAAGTTTAATGCACTGTGTTTTGCAGCACAGTTTATATTTCACATGACCAATATATGAAACTCTTTCCATGTAATGAGAGATCATGTAATAGCTACAGTAAACAAAATGTGCAATAATATTTATATACATCTGTTTTATATATAGGGTATCAGTATGTATGTTCATATGCACAAGATTCAGTCAAGTGTACGTATAGTAGTGCAACATTGACTCCTAAATGGCCTGAAATAACTTTTTTTTTTTCCTGTTTTGTTCGTGGAAATGGAGTTACGTGAGGCTTGCCAGCCCCTCTCGCAAGGAAAGTGGGATGGGGAGGCAACCAGCCTTTTGATAACGCTACATGGAATACCCGAGTATTTCACTATGAGGACTATAACTCTCTTAGCATAGTACAAGCATGATAATATACTTACAAACATAGAGCCCATTTCAGCCACCAGTTTATCAAAGTTCTATTTGCTTTATAAATAAAACACTATGAGAAATTATTCTGTAAGATTAGGAGGCAAATTCAGCCTCTGTGTAATTCAACAGAATTTAAAGGACTGCTCCAGAGAAGAATTCGGTCCTCCAAATCTAATGTATTCAAGAAGGAGTTTTGAGGAAAACCGAATTTTTTTTAACAAGAGTTTTACAGATGTCTGCTAAAACCTTAATAGAAGCTTTGAGCCAGAGACTCCTATAATTCAACCCCTGAACTTTTGAACAACAATTTTATTTAGAAAGTTGATTTATTCATAAGTAAATAGGATACAGTGTGGATGAAGTACAAGGGATCAGGAGGCAGTTATTAGATTTATAAGTACAAAAGCCTCACTGTTGCAGACAGTGGAGGCTCAGCAGTTACTGTACCTTTCAAAACTAATATGTAACCATATCTGTTTTAAAAGAGTGATTCATATTACTCCGAATGCATGAGAAACTCTTTCTCATCCCCACCACAGGAAACTTGAGTCTGATTTTAATGAGCTTCAATTGGAATGTGGCCTTTGAAAAGTAGTGCATTTGAAAAGATGGAACATTAAATTTTGTAATGATGTAAAACATCTTCAATTTTTGACAGGACAATGGTGCTTATTGTGCTTTATGGGCCCAGTGGTGATTCAAAGGTCACTTTGTATATGACTCCACAGACAGGGGCAGCAGTGAATGAAAATTAGGTTACATGTGATCAGCTTTATTATTAATCAGATGAAAATGGATTTTTAACATTTTTCTAATGAGCAACAGAGAAAGAAGAAAATACCATGAATAAAACTACAAGAGGGAACAGCAAGACCAAAATGCACGATGTGCATAACCAAACTAATGTGTATTAAATCTGAAATCCTTAAATACTGTCTCAAGAAATAAAATGCAGCTGCATATTTTTGTGTCATAAATATATAGAAAACTGCTGAAATACCTACTGTAATTTACTATCTCTGTCCTTTGTTTATAACTAACTAATGAACTGATTTCTTCGTACAGTATATTATAGCAGCACCAGATAGCACTGCTATGGTTAAGGTTGTGTCAGCGTTTCCATTATAAATCCTGTTTTTCAGGGGTTTATAACTCAGCTGTAAAAATGCAGCCCAGGCTAAAACTTGGCGTGCAAGGTCTCTGCCAGGAAGCGCATGTATTTTACAAATTTCCCCAAAATGTCTCTCGGAATATTCTGGTATTACATGAATGCGAATTACAAAAATACTGTAAAAGTTTACTAGTTTGGGACCCTGCACTTGTTTAACTTTAGAAACAGGTTTTGATTTAAAAGAAAAACAAAACAAAACAGAAGTATGCACCTTTATAAAATGACAGGCTAACACATTTCTGCTCTGGAAAGAGCAAACAAATTAATAATATTTTTTAAATCCTTTGAAACAGCGGTCCTAGGCAGACTGAGCTGCTTTTTCATACCCTGGAATATTTTCATGCTAAATAAAACAGTGCTACAGAATTAGATTGTTGAATGTTTACCGTTGAATCCACATGCTGCGAATGAACTTGCATTAAACCTCACATTAATAAAGCGCTTGATCACAAGAAGCCTGTGTGTCTAGCTTTGTGTTTGGCTCAGCCAAATGCCATTTGGCTATCAAAGTCCTGTTTTGATTAGCAACTGGTGCCAAGAAGCAGGGAGAGGAGTGGCTTGCAGAAACGAGAAACGCTTCTTTTCGCAGTTAATCACCCAAAGAGGAGCAGAAAAAAGCCCCACAGAGCAACGATGGCTGAGAAGCAAACCCAACATCAGCCCTTCCGACAACAAAAGGCACCGCGGGTCCCTGTCCCGTCAGGCAGCGGGACGGTGGGCACTGCTGCTGCGGAGAGGTCCCGGCCAGGGCGGGGGCACCAATCCCACGCACGCCCACTCGGGGGGAACACCGTGCTTGGCGCGACTCAGAGGAACGGGGCAGAAGGAACGGGACGGCCGAGTTACAACAGCAAAAAGCACCGGTCAGAATAAGTGATGGTGTTGTATGAGAGGCTGGGAGTATTTTCTATCTTTCAAACATATTTACTGGGATAGAATCGGGTGAGCGGAGGGGGGGGCAGCAGACGGCGGGGTGCAGAGCTCCACCGTCCCTCCCCCTCGCACAGCGCACGCTCCCAGGCTCGGCACGGGGAGGGGGACGGACACGTCCTCCTGTCCTACTTGGGCTGCTTGTGCCCAGCCTGACTCAAGGTTTCCAACACCCGGCTTTCCTGAAAGCACCCCACGAGTCCACACAAGGATGGCTGCTCCATCCTAAACAGGGCATGGCATCAGAACATGGAGAAGATGCTAGTGAACCTTTTTCACGTCGTTTCCTGCATCTAAAACTTTACTTCAGCAGGTAAGCTGTAAAGCGGAGAGGAGGAGCGATGGCGGAGGCGCGGTGGAGCCCAGGCAGCGCTGGCTGCAGGCTGCTCCGAGCACAAAGCCGGGTTGCCCCGAGAAGCGCCAGCCACCATCCCAGCTCGAGGAGACGACCACGGCAGCTCCAGGCACCGTGGCACTAACTGCCTTCAGCCGCGCCAGCCCTCCCAGAGCCACTTTCCCACATCCCTGTGCATCCACGCAAGAGTGACCGCAGCCTTGGCCTAGGGCTGCTGAAACAACACCACTCAAGGTCCAGCACAATTGCATTGTCATGGATATTCCAGTCCCCTCCGCCGTGGGAAGTGCGTGAGGGGAAAAAAATCACTCGGGCACGTTCAGGACTGTTTAAACAATAAAAAGAAGACCGTGAGAACAAACGTGCTGTAGCTTACACTGAGCCACACGTCACCCTCCCAGAGCCGTGAGCGAGCGGTTCCTTCCCCCCGCACCACGAGCCCGTGCTACAACAGCGGGATGCTCCACTGCAGCTGCAGAGCCCCGCTCCCCACGTCAAAACCAAGGTCTGGGTAGAAGCAGGAACGTTCAAGCGACCGCAGGCCAGAGAGACAGCAGCTGCCAACCAGAAAGACAGGGTTCGAGGGGAAACCACAGAAATTCCCTGCGTCAAGGCTGTGTGGCAATATTGCCACCTCTACAAAGCCCAGAAAGGGGCTGCACGAGGCTCCTCGCCCTCCATCCCCCCCGGGTTCGGAAAGGAGAAGGTTTCAGGAAGGTCTTACTGTGGTTTCAAGGCACTTCTGGCTCTCCTGCAAAGAGGGTGCCACAGCAGCAAGCTGCACCCCGCGTTAATCAAGCGAGAGATGAGAGCAGCAGGACCTGGTTCTCGGTTAATGACGCACGGCTGCTCTGCCGGTGCTTCGTTATCCTCTCACCCCTTCGCCCCAGCGACGGGCCGGGGAGCCCTACCCCAACAGACTTTTACATGGCACGTTTTCCTGCTTCCTGGCTTATGTCTGGGGGAAGATACACGGATAATTAATTTTCCATGTATTTTATCTGAGTTTGTGATTCTGCTACGAAGGAGGGCAGGGAGTTCTGAAGCCTGTTGGTATGCTTTGAAAGGGAAGAGGGGGGAAGCAATCTAAAATACATACTCTGTTAAATAAGGATGCAAAATGGACCTTTGATCGCTCTATGGGTCGGTTCCTGATGAGTTTTTGTTCCACTGGCAGTGGTTTCTGTGACTATCTCAGGCTGCAATATCAACATATGTTTCTTTAAGAAAATACATAGCATTTGTAGTAAAATATAGAGGATATGCCACAGTATTTTTGATTATTAAGCTAAACAGCCATGTAAAATGAGTATAGCATATTGGCACTGATTCCTGCTGTACTGAGGCTCCTTTGTGAATCAGTTAATTAGCTCTTCCCCCCCCCCCCCCCAAATTTGCTTGAATAAATTCGTGGTTAGCACAAGTATGAAGAATTTTGCTTTTCTTGGCTAATTTCTTCTCTCTTCCCCCCTTTTCAAAGGAAACTTCACCCATCCATTGGGGTGGCACTGTTCGTTTTGGATAAAGATGACTAGCTAAAGAAGAAAGATTAACAAAAATGTATTTTTGTGTAGCAAAAGAGCTGCCCGTACTTTCCCTGAAAGTAACTGTCCATCACGGCATAAGGTGAAGAAACAGATTCTGCAGACTGTTACAAGCTTGTTAATTCTTTAATAAATTATCCATGAAAAAGTGTTAATTAACTAGTAAAAATGTTTAGGGATTCTTTGAGAAAAAAATCATAAGCACTGGAAAAGTGTATACTTAGCGATATATAAAAAATACAGGTTTTTAACTCAGTTTCTGAGACTTTTACAACAAAGTGCAGAGAAAGACAGATGAAATTATGTTCTGACTACATACACTGAATAAGCCCAATGGGAACCTCTGTATATAGTTATCAGTGGCATTGAAATCTGCTTAGGAAAGCAACAAGTCTTTTGTTCTGTTGACAACAGTTATTACAATTAATTCATTTTGTGATTGGTATTTGCACTGAGTGACAAGGTGTTATTTTACCTCAGTAAAAGTTAAAATGGTAATACCTACATGCGAAATAACACTGAGTTTGCTATCACTCACTCAATAAAAGCCTCTCTTCAGAAATGCCTGCTCAGCCACCGCTCCTGCAAACCTGAAGTATTAACATCAGACTTCTGCTTCTCTTTCCTAGACTTTTTTTTTTTTTTTTGCTCTTCTGAAAGTTTCTTTGGGGGTAACAAAGAAAAAAAAAGAAAAGTTGTCTATTTTATGCTAAAAGACAGGCTAAACCATAAGCGAACACAGCAAAAGGCCTCCGAACGCTGAGCTGCACCTCGGGGCGAGACCCCCGCTGCAGACAGGGGCTGCCAGCCCGGGCGGGCATTGCCCGGGGCCGCGTCCCACCGGCCCGACCGCGGCGGGGGAAGGGGGGCGCTGGGGGGCCGACAGCATCCCCTCTGCAGGGGGCGGAGAGAGGCGAGCCCAGCCACCAGCGCCGTGCCAGGGTGCTCTCCGTGCCGTGCTGCGGCGGGAGCCATCCGGAGGAGAGTCCTTCGCGCCGGGGGCTGCGGCGCTCTGTGCTGGCGGGACGCCGAGTGCCCACCCCCGGCCCGGCCCGGCCCAGAACAGCGGGACTTGCTGCGGCCCCGCTCCTCGCAGGGCTACGGGAGGCAGCAGCCCCGAGCAGCCCCGGGGGGAAGCGGAGGGTCCCCTGCCGCTCCGCGCAGGACCAGGTGCCAGGCAGATGCCGGTGCCGAGCGAGCCGTGGAGCTCAAAGCGGACGGCTGGGAGTTCCACGGGGCTGAGGCCTGCCCGCCTGGCGTGCCACAAGGCAGGGCCTGCGCACGGGCTGACGGAGCCCGCGGCCGGCGGAGCCGCCCCGGGCCAGCGGAGGAGCCGGGACCCGCAGGCCCACCCGCGGCAGAGCCAGCGCAGCCACGCCCGGGCGCGGCCCCGCTCTGTGACGGGCCTGCTGGCGGCTGAGCACCGAGGGGGCCCTCGGCCGGGCGGGAGAGCCGGGCCGCGCCTTTGTAGCGAGAGGGAGACCAAAGAAGGAGCGAGGAGCGTGAGGTGATATAAATTTTACCTTTTGTAGCAGGACCCAGCAAACCAAGGAAAGTTTGCAGCGCCAGCAAATGGCAAATAACCTATTAGCTATGGATAGTTCGGCACGTCTCTACTTTTATTATAAGTTAGCCTCACTAAACCATTGACTTAACAGAGAATCATTATAAATCCCCATTTTGAATTTTTTTATTAGCAGTATTTATCACCTTCTCAAAATCAATCCTATATTTTTAAATTAAAACAAATGACTACTTGTACTGCAATCAATATTAGTACATTTCCCTTTTTTAAAAGGAGAAAAAATGGAATACAAAGAAATGTCCTTCTTGGGCTGCATCAATCCAATTTCAATATAATTCAATATTTAATAAATATAATCCTCCGTGTCTGTGCAGGGAAACATCATAAAAAATGCAAAAGGTTTCCCGGTCTCCGATAACTTGCATGAAACAAAGTGTTTCCTTATTCCTTCCATAAATACTGCAGTCTTACGCTACTGGTTTTTTTCTTCCTGTGTATTAGAAAGAGTTTGCTCTGATTATGTATAAGAAAGGAGGCTTACATATTTCACGATTAAAAATCCAAAATGCTACCTACCATCCCCAGAACTTGACCATCTTTATCTCTTTGTACGTCTTTGGCTCGTTGTTTTTGAAAGGGCAAAAAAAAGAAAAACCTTATATAATACCTAATTTGTACATCTGTGGTTTCCCTCTGACTTGTGTAGGCACCATATGTTTTTAATTATCATAATAGCCTTAAAGAACCTGTTCAGTGGGAAACACATATGATCCTTTTATTACTGGTTTGTAATTTAAACAGTTTTAACAGAAAAGGTCTGGCTATAAGGGACCGAGAGGCACAAAGGTCTAAAAACCCTGTTATTGACCTCTGAAAGCATGAGTTCAGATCCCACCCACCGAGGTGGGACCCGGCTCTCCCGCCTCTGACAGAGGTAATCGGTCGCATGTGAAACGGCTCTTCGGGACCTTAAAAGACATAATCTCCAATCTCAAATGACTCGACGTTTCAGTCAGCGGCTGACACAATGAAACCGGGGTCTATAAACATTATCGCGCGCCCGATCTGAGCTTTCTTCTCCCTGGTGAAAGCTCGTGGAGCAGCGGTGTCGTAGGAGAAGCCCTATGAACGCCAGAAGCCCAGAATTTCAGCAATTCTCATTAGTTGTTGCCCTTTCAAATTCCTGGTTTTGTCCTTTATGCAAATGCAAGACTGGTGAGCACGCCAGTCTCCCAGCCACGGGAAACAGTCAGATATTCGGAGGTAGGAATTAAATTTAACAAGTTCAATTCACTCCTGATTCTGGACATCTAAACACATAATCAGTCTGATAATGTTATTAATTATCATTCAAGCGACAACCTTTGACACTGGCATGCTCCCACAACCTCCCTACTCCAATAACTCAAACAGAAAATCGTTGGCATGAAAACCCACAGTCTTATGAACAGAAATTGCAAATAAGCAGGCACTGAACATACGACTGGGAGTGAGCAAAATCCCCCTTTTCAGAGAGAAAGCAGAGGCTCACACAATAGCTGAGTCACTTGACCCAAAATGAAATTCTGTACAACTTCGTCCCAAAACAGATAATTTACACCCCAAACAAAGAGCTGTGGGGAGAAGAGGGTGGGGAAGGGAGCCTAGCTAAAATTACACTGAGGCTGGAAGTCGTTACGGCTCCATCTCAGGAGATGGATGGTGTCCTCATTAGAACAAAGCTTTATTTAGACGGACGGACAGAATCCTTATTAGAACATTAGGCTGAAAAGTTTAAATGTCAGGAAATACAAAATTAAGATTTTGCAAATAAATGCTGACTTGGAGGAAAAAACTTAGAGCTCCCTGTACATATCCCACTGGAGACCCTTAGGAAAAAAGAAATCACTCAGGAATGGCAGTCTCCGGTGCCAATCTAACCCTTCGAGGGTATTCTTGGAAAACTCCATTTCGCAAGAGGCAGAGGAGATCCCTCTTCTTGGGCAAAGTGGTTTCCACTCGCGGTCTGATGCTATCGGCCCCGGCCCTGGCAGCACGCTGAGCCCAGGGGGACGGGAGGACTCGGGAACTGCCTCCTCCCACCACCCGTTTTGGGGGGAGCCCACCCAGAGGAGGGCGTGCTGATGTTGGAAACCCATTTCCAGCTGCACGGACCCCAAAAACTGCAAATCGGCCACTCCTTGCGCTTGCCTGTCTCGTTCCCTGTCCCCAGGCCCTCTGCTTTCTCTGGGGAAACTCAGGTATTTTGCAGTGATGGAAAGACAGCTTAATTATCTCGCATACAAAAGATGGTCATTATTTTCCATTTTACCTGAAAGCTAATGGATCTTGGGATACCAGACGTGGATGCTCAAAATCCCCTCTGGAGCCTTTCTGGTCATTTGTCGTCTCTCGGTTGCCTTTGGTGCACACCGGTCTCTGCCGAGGTAATATGTGAGCTATTGCACACTAAAAGCAGATTTTTGAGAGAGGAAGTGCGTGCACACACACATACACCCACACCCACCCAGACACCCTCCACCCCCCCTGTCCTGCACCTTGCTTGCAGGTCCTGCTCCAAAGTGCAGTGACCTGAGGAGGAACTTCTCATCTCACAGGCTTCAGTGGTTCAGGGAGAAAGGCAAGGCAGGGTTTGCTCCCGCGAGAGGCACAGCACTGCAGAGCTCTGCATGGCGTGGTCCTGGTCCTCTCATCCCAGGGTCACGGGAAAGAGCTGTGGGTGCTGCTGCCCCCCCGCTTTGCTGAGACAGACCGAGGCAGCCGGTGAGACGGACGTGCCGATGGAGGCAGCCATCTCCACTGGCCTCTCCAGAGCTCCCTATTCTTCCTGGATGCAGCGATTCTCGCGTGGCACAAGGTCACCCACCTGCATGTCATGGGCTCGTCCCCTTTGCAAGGCTCTAGGCCTCCACCTTGAACTTTCTACGTGAGCCAGAAGGGGACACTTATGGAAACAGAGCTTCTGCTGGGATTAAACAAATTTTAAAAAAAATAATCTTACATTTGATCTTCTAAATAAATAAATATTTTTCTCTTTGGGTTTTTAATTATTTTTCAGTATAACTCCAGTGAAAATCTAGTTTTCCTTTCACACAGCTTCACCCACAAAATCATCGGGATGAAGTTTTCTGATGAAACGGAAGTGCTCAGTGTTTAACTTGCAGCACGGGGAGGATGACAGGGAACACCACGCGTTGCAATCACACAACCAGAGGACGATTACTCAGCGGGCAAGCCCTGCTCTCACACA
This sequence comes from Grus americana, assembly GCF_028858705.1. Lineage (NCBI taxonomy): Eukaryota > Metazoa > Chordata > Aves > Gruiformes > Gruidae > Grus > Grus americana. The sequence continues at coordinate 13,240,371 of NC_072864.1, forward strand.
GACATGGTCCTGTACCTCTCACACCACCTTCTAAGAACTGACTCTGCCAGCCACCAGCAAAGGAGGCAGTACCGATGCACCCCACCAGAACGTATCTCCTCGCCTTTGGAAAGACACAACGGATCCATCCATCTGTTGAATTCATGTCCGTCACCACCAAGTAAAGTCAGCCTAGGGACCCTTCATGCTCTAGGTCTCAAGCAAAGTGCTTGCACCTCGTCCTCTTCTTCTCCCATACACATACGAACACAATTCTACCTTAAGAGAAATCCCAGTTCTGGGCCAGAGAAAACTCTTCTTCTATTTAAGGATCCTCCTTTCACGGTAAGGATCCTCCAAATTTCCAAAAAGTGGATAACAACAATACCACTGTGATCCCATCTGTACACAGCAATGGCACTGTAATGCGTAGAGCATAAAACACCAAATTCCCACAGACAGCATCTGTCTTACTACAAACAATGGACCATTATCTTGTAAATAATTCTGATTAAGCTGCAGCATTTTCCCCAAACAAACAGTAGGGGAGCAGAGGGTGAGGATTTTTCTAGTGGGAGTGCCGGTTTTCTCCTTCCCCAGCACCGACACTGTTTTTTATTCAACTGATTGGCCCCCTCCCCTCCCCGCTCTGTCCCCCATGGCTTGGTTTTCATCTTCTGACCTTATCCAGCTGTCAATCATTTTGGCAACTAAAGAGGGAGCCGTCATGTTAATGGGATTCCCACCTCTATCCTTTGGGAAAGCTTTTCTGGTTTGGTGGTGGGTTTTTGTTCACCCAAACGTACAGTTCTATAATGATCAGTGAATACACCCATAAACTCTCCCGTTATTAAATAGTTCTCATGTTAGGGAATGGAAAAATCAGCCGCACCACTGGGTGCGTGTTGGCGCCGCTCAGAGTTTGGGATGTCTGGTGTGCCAGTGACGCGTCTTGGTGCGTTTGGCACCTGGGTGAACACGGCATGGGAGCAGACTTTGCTGGGCAAAAGCTGTCGTGCTCTTCAAACTCCCAGCAGAGAGCGCAGAGCCTGTGATGGGGAGCGGGGCTGGGGGCTGCCAGCCCGTGCCAGCGGGGTACCTGCACCCGCGGGAGCAGCACGCTGCGCTCCTCCCCACTCCACCTGGCAGGCTAAACCAGCAACAGGTTTACCAGGAGGATTTGAAAGGATTTACTAGCAAACCAAGCACACGGGCAGGACCAGGGTTCGCTGTGCAAAGGGACAAGTGAAATGACACAATTAGGGCTAACGTGGTCCTTTCTCCTAAGGTCCACAAACTGGTCTATGTGAACTGAGGAGAGCTCCCGAGAAATCCTGAATTTCATCTTTAACATGTTCATTCAATGCACAAACCTTTTCTTACACGTCTGTCTTGATAAATGCCTCTATATGGCTGAAGTGTTGGTTTTCCTTCCCTGCATCCTCTTAACTTGCCTTGTTATACATGTGAGCTGTTCGGGATCAAATGCGCTTCCTGGCTTGAATAAAAAAAAAAATAATATAAAGCAAAGCAGCAAGGACTAATCTAGCACGGTAATGTTGAAAAGCAGGCAATAAAAATTTTAACTTACAAGTAGCAAATGGAAGTCACTGCCATTCAATTAAAAACCACACAGCAGCCAGTTCAGCCACCAGATCAGCAAGCGTGAGCGGGAACGCCGGGACCTGCCGAGCACTGCGGGGACCAAACACTGAGCATCACGCTGACGCTGAAAAGGAGGGGACAAACCGTGGCAGAGAGCGCGGCAGGTCCTCGGTCCAGCCCTCGCTGGGGCTGGCGTGCTGCGGCGATGGTCAAAAACCGGTGGCTCAAACCAGCTGGCGCTCCGAAGAGCCCCGAGGTCAAAATTCATGGATTCGGTGGAAAGACGTTATGGCCAAAATACTGCAAGGGTCCTGCAGGTGCAGAGAGCCCCCGAGCGCCGGCCGCTTGGCACGGGTAGGGGCTGCGGCTGAAGGCGGGTTTCAGCACCGGCTTCGCCGCACCACGCTGCTCACGAAGTCGAGCTCACGAACGCTGCTGGGATATAGAAGGGATGTACACACCCAACATATATTTTAAATGTGTGTTTATTTTCATCAATAAATTTTTATAGCTTACTGTAGTTAGAGAAGGAAGCATTTATACACTGAGGACTTATATAATGTTCTTCATCTTCAAAGTGCTTTACAAACATTAATTAATTCATTTATCCTCACAGCACTCCTACCAGGGAGATAAGTACTATTATTTTCCATTTCACAATGGAGAATCCAAAGCGGAAAACTTATTTTTTTCCATGGTCAGTGAGCGAATCACAGGTAGACCTGCAGGAGGAGCGAGGGCTGCCAGCTTCTGAGCATGAGTCCCCCTCCCCAAATCTTATTTAAAAGACTCGAGTTCTGCCGGAGTCATGGCACATACCGGGATATGCCTTGGGTTTTTCCTTCAGTAAGAGATAATTAAGGAACAATTCCCTCTCTGATCCCCAGCATGGCATGCTATTTTCTACCCCAGTGTTGCTCTGCGAGCAGAACAATGGCTGTTCTATGCAGGGAACGGCGCTACAGACGCCCCGGATCAGAGGAGATCGGCTTAAAGAAACTTGCTGGCCCGCGTCTCGCTCCGTGGACAATGGGGCGGGTTAGGCGGCTGTGGGTGCAAATGCCTGACGTGGGGGCGGCTTTAGAAACACCTGTTTGCAAATGGCAACGCTGCGGGCAGGGGCATCTGTCAGCTGGAGTCACTCGCGTCCAGCGTACCTATCTGGAGATTCCATGTAGTAGGACAATTGCTGCGGTTTCTGGTATTTGGTCTCAACCCTCCGCGCATTCCTTTTACATTCGTGCGGGAGGGATCTATAGTGCTCCCAGCTCACCTCCGTGGTGCTGCTGTAAATAAACCTCTGTCTGCTCTGCCAGCAAATGCGCGGCGGCTTCAAATGGCAGTAACAGGTACTGTGAGCCTGAAAGGCTCGATTTCGAGGCATCTCAAAAAATACAATTGTGACGGTGTCTTCCAGGGAAGCGTTCAGATCAGAGAACTTAGATCAACATTGGGGATGACAAACTGGGAAAAAAAAAAATCCTAATTTTATAATGTCTGAGAAAGACGTGTTTCACCTGTTATAATCCTTGCTGGTGAAGACCTTACCCACCCTGCGTTTCTTCCCACTAGTTTATGTTTTGACAATAATAAAAATGTGCAAACCCCCAAACCTGCTAGGTAATTTCCTAGCTTGGAAAAGACAGATTCATTAGCAAAATAAACTGCCAAGTTAAGCCACAGCATATTGCAGAAGACACAACCACGTCCTACGGGGAAAAGGCCCGTACCTAGACGTCACTTTGGAACAACCAGAACAATTGTTTAGTGAGAAATGGGTTTTGCATATGACTCATCAACCCTTGAAAACAGGATTTCTTATATAATACAAGTGCTGACACAGCCTGCACTTGAGTGGTGTGACTGCAGCTGTATAATTACAACTTTAGATTTGATGTTATGGACCTTAGGTTACGCCATTCAGACAAATGCTCCATTGTGTTACAGAGATATTTTTTCCTTAGTCATATTGCCCACAGGACAATAAGGACTATATTCACAGCTCACTGCGTAGAAGTTTAGGCATAGAACAGCCAGCGGTATTACACAAGATGAGATTATACCCTATGGGGGTTAAGTGAATTCATAATTGCCACTTTTCCTTTTTTTTTTTTTTTCCTTTGCTCCTAGTTGATACTTTTTTGGAAGTGCTCTCCAAATAAAAGGAAGAACAATCTCACACTGAGTCTGGATAAATGTTACAGTTGTCTCACAAATGCTGTATTATTTCTAGCCCTTCCAAAATAATATAATTGTCCTACTGCTGAACTACAGATTTTTCTCAGTATGACACAGAACGCTAAAATGTCAGGTCCTGACTCATAGTCTTTTGGTGGAATAAATAAAAAGTACCAATATGCTATTCAAAACTGACAGCATTAATGAAGATGTGACACTGGGAGCCCTAGTCATGTTTTCCTTTAGCTGCCATCGCGTACCCAGCGGTGCACCAAACAGGCCACCACCTCTGGGTCCCACCCTGGAAACACTTACCATAGACCCGAGCGGCACTACTGGGACTGATGCAACTGGTTGCTGGTTATCCTACGCTCGCTTTATTTTGGGTGAATCGCCCGCGGGTCTGAGCAGTGAGGCTAGTCTCAGGACGCTTATCGCACACTCTTTCCGTGGGAAACGAAAAGGAGAGGTCAGTGCTACCCGCAGTACGGACGACTGTGCCTTAATGTAAGGCTAGGCAAGATTGACCACGAAAGATCACTCACGGGCTGCGTGCTCCCGGTATTTCTCCGCTGGGACAGACGTCGTATGCCCGTGACTCACTAAGGCTGTACTTCCAGCTGCAGGACTGGACCCAAACATGCAGCTCACTCTGGCCAAGCACCCAGGCACTAATACTTACACACTTAATCCATCTCACGTTACTTGTTTTTAACCCGGTGGCCTCCACAAAAAATTCTGCTGGATTTCACTAGTGATAGAGGAGAACCAGGTCCCACGTTCCCAATGTATTTTCTGTGACAGAGGAAACAAATCTAATGCCCCCCCTCCTATACCTGCCTAACCATACAGGCGGCGTTCTAACCACAAACCCCTCCTGCCTCAGAAGACTGCGTTTTTAACAAATATCCTTTACAAAGGGAGCTTTGCAGAGTTTGACTCTCAAAGCATCAAGCAACTGCGGATTGCACGAGTGGTCTTTGGTCTACCAAAAGGTACAACGGTTTCTCACAGAGTTTTCTTGAATGAATTAACAAAATGACTCAAAACTGCACTAATGGTTAACAGCTTTTTTTTTATTAGCAACACTGAGATAAGTTATTGAAGCATTTTAGTATTGTTTTACATTCCATTCAGAAGTGACCTAACTTGTAACTCCATATACATTTAAAGATATAGTTTGACACTTATTCAGAAAGCAACAATTATTAAAACTTACATACCTTCATTACCAGGAAACCTTAATATAATTTCTAATTACTTCCAACAATACTCTATTCCAAAGCACATGATAACCCACTAGAAGTTTACACATTTCACTTCAATCACAGGTTTTAAATTGTGGATGTCAGAGTGCTGTTCATTGAATTTTACTGTCTTTCTTGGTTAATATTGGAAAACCTGGCACAATATATTAAGCTAGAAATATTGCTTAAAGAATATGAAAAAAGATAACTACAGTATTTTTTCCTGCTAAAGCATTACAAAATACAGGACCATTAAAAACTCAAATAGAAATGACAATAAATAACCTTAAAAATGTTAAGAGAATTTTCACTCATACTAAAGTCCTTTCCCTAAGCTTGCCAAACACATAAATAACAGAACATATTCAGGACCTCTATTTTTGTACTATTATGATGGTTTGTTATATATTGTGGATGTACTGTGTATACATATATTAATGCTTACACTTAAGGTATATATATTTTCTTTGCTGAAACAATTAATAAGCCTCAGGTAATTATTTATCCCTGGTACTACAAGTATCTAGATAGGTGGGAGCAAACCCCAGAAATTCCAGATCTGCAATACTGTGCATAACAAGATCATCTCTGCATAAAGATATTCTAAAGTTCCTTAGATTACAAAGACGAATTTGGTTATTTATTTCTGAAAGCCTGTAACATAAAATTATAATTGCTGTCAAATTAATTGTTTAAAATTGGCCTCATAATAGGTATTAATTGTACACTTAGTTTTGACTTACAAGGATGTCTAAATTGTTTGTGTTCATGAGCAGTTATAGAAAATACTATACCTCAGACACAAGAATATATATATTCCTGAACCAAAACACAAACCAGAGCATTGTCCCACTTTGGAAAGATCTGGAAACATCTCTACGCCTCTGCCTAATCCTAAATTATACTTTAAGTTCGACCTGGATATGACAAAAACAATAATAATATATTGTTTGGGAGATGAAACTCAGAGTAAAATCATTCAGTTCTAAGCTTACATCATTATTTTGTCTCTGCAAAGAAAAGAAAAGCCTTTCTGTGCTAGGGATTTGCCTTGGTGCAGCCGGCCACTGATGTCTGAAATCAAGGCACATACCAAGGCCTCCTTTTGCAAACACAATCCCCCTTTCAGCTCTGGTGCGAGGAGGGACTGAATGCCTCCAGTTGCACTGGGACTAGAAGGTACTCAGCATGTAGCTGAATCAGGTATTTTAGGGGTTAATGTCCAGAAACGGAAATGGAATGGGAATGTTACACCGCAATGTGAAAAATGGTAAGAAAGAAAGGTTTTCAACAGTCAACAAAATGGTGGTACCCAACTTATCACCCGGTCGATTTCTGATACAACAAAATACAGTCAAATTAAATTACATGAATATAGCGATGAAATTTAAAGTCAAATAAACGCAGGACCTGATTCTGCAATCCTTAGTCATGTAAGTAGTCCCACTCATCGGGAATGAGGGATGCAAGACTGGGTCCTTAGCTTCTGCTTAGGAAGTCAATGTTGATTCAGACAGTATCTTTTCTAGCCAAAAATATGCAGCAAAAGGAAAGTAACATAAACAAGGCTAAATGTCAACAGTGTTTGCAGACTTACAGACACCATCCATTTGTTTGTACTGAAATGACTAGCGAACCATTTGGCAAATACAACGCTATTCACAGACCGGCCCTTTTATCCAGCAACACAAACTTCACTGGATCACTGGCATTCCCAGTTAATTAAAAAAAGGAAGCAAGCCATATGAGTTTGGTTTGATATTGCCATGCAAATGGCACTGCGACATCCAGAAGTGCGGCTGAAACCCAGGCGCGGGGCGGAGGTGCTGATCTCTGTTCAGCAGTATGGATCCTACGCTAAAAGCTGGCCTTGGACCTCCTAACTGAACTAAAGAAACCTCTTCAAAATCACCATAATGGGGGAAAGAAAAGTCTGCGTAAAACTTCCACATCATTTCATTCTGCCTTGAAGGAAAAAGAGCATTCTGGTTACTCCTTCAACTGCAGATCAGGGCAAAAATTTGGGTTACTGAATTGCATTACAAGCTACTTGAAGTGGGCAGGAGTACTACAACTTGCTGCAGAAGGATGACCTTCAGTGCCTCGGAGCTGTCCTAGAACTTGGATATATCAGGCCTTTTGCTTCTGTTTAATACGGATTTTATAATTTAAAAGAGCTGCAGTAAGGATTCAAGCGAAGCCACCACAAACAATTAAACATCTTTTTCTGTTTTTTATATGTTGGTGGTAGTTCTGAAGGGGTTAGCATTATAATCCTTTTGGTTTTGACACCTGTGGCAATAAGCAATTTACGACGACTAAATTCACTATTTAAACATTGGGGTAGAGCACTATAATTATGTGACAATAAAGCTGTAATAATCTGCCACAATCGATCTTCCCCTTGCCCGGCCCTCTTGTCTGTGCTGCGGTTCCACATTTGGAAGGTATTTCAGAAAGTTATAATGCTGAACATTTTAATAATTCTGTGCAACGTTGAACGCTTTCTGCTCCAAAGGAAATTGAAAGTGCTGAGCCCTTTGCAGGATCAGAACTCCAAAGCTGCTACCGTACATCAGAAGGGCCCTGCCCTGTTTTCGTACAGTGGAAGAAGTGATAACGGGGTGGAGCCTATGCGGGAGAAAACAGCACTAATTGCAAAGGAAAGCAAGCCTGAATGGAACCAAATTAGACTTATAGAGACAACATGGAACTAATACTTTTGGACATCATTAAGTGTGGGTTCAATAGTACTAACCCATTAAGCAACCAGCTAATGCCCAGGACTACGTCTGGCCAATAGTTCTGTAGCCCACCAGCTCTTCTTTGAAAGCTAAGTACTTCCCAAGCAGAAAATACAAGTTTTATCATCTTAGACACAAAGCAGAAAAATTTAAAGGAGAGGAGTGAGAGAAAGGAAAGGGTCTCGTCATAAATAGATGCTATGCAAATCACAATTAAATTAATCACTTGGAACAGGAGGTAGAACACTATTGCGATACAACTACATGTGTATGGGAGGACAAGCAGAGAAAGAGAAGAAAGGAAATAAATAGAAAGGAAAACAGATCTTCCAAAACTTAAGTACAAAGTAGGTCTAGAACCTCCGAGCGTAACTTCTCAAATGAGCAAGGGCTGTGAAAGCAGAGTACATGATGCTCCAGACAGCCACTGAGCTATGGAGCCATCACCCTGGGCTTCCCCTCCACACTGGGCTACTGGCTGCCAAGCAGCAAGGAAAGGCATGTCGTCTTCTCTGAAGCCGTGTGGTAGCAAAGATTAACAAGATTGGCTCATAGGTGTAGTCACTTGGAGACTCCAAAACCAAGTACAGGTCAGGAGTACCTCTAAATTCATCAACGGTATTTTTTTCTTTTTTTCTGTTCCTTCCTATTCTGCTCTATATGTAAAAGAGAAATATTACAAGAATTTGTGATTTTTCTCAGCAGCATTTTGACATGGAAATTTCTGTATTATGCAGTAATTATGGTTCTTTCCTAATTGTGTCTTTCATCCCTACAGCCTGAAGCATGATAGGAGCATAAATGAATTATGTGTACATCATCAGTCTCTCTCATTCTACGTATAAGGAAACTGAGGACTGCTTCCCCCATGTGTGGTGCCTTTCCAAAACAACAATGTGAGTTGGTGGCATTCTCCTCTAGAAATTAAACCCTTTTCGTGCCAAGATTTGTGTTTAAAAACTGACCCATTATCTTAAGGTAAAATCTGCCAACTAAAAATGATCCACATGGATCACTGAAAATCCCAGCTTGTTTTTATGCAGCCAGAAATTTAACTCAATTAGCCTGGCCAATCAAAGATGCAATCTCAGCTAACTGAAGCTGAGATATTTCATTTCATTTCTATTTCCACTGTATTCTGACTGCAGAAAGAACACCACGCCTTGCTGTCTGGATTGTGCAAGGAGTGTATCAAGTGTATCAGTGTTCTCTCTTGAGATGTCAACAACCCACACATCATTGGCTGTAAAAAGAAAGGCAAATGCAGAGAGTCTCCCAAAATACAAAGGAACATGAGAATCATGCCCTGGAATCGGATGCTGGAGATGGGTCTCAAGTTTTCTGATCTCTTGGGCAGTAGAAGAGACAAAGGGAACCATAAGTGAGGTCATGGGCTTTGTGAGAGAAGCAAGGAAATCTAAGAAAGGAACAGGGTGCTCCCGATGGCTAATCTGCAAGCACAGAAACATCAGGTGAGACTTCCCGCACTAGCATGCACAGATGGAGAGTGATTTCACAGTACAAAATGTCACTGAGAAATGAAAACTCCCCAAAAACACTACTTTTAAGTGGGCAATGTCCAAGCCAACCAAATAAAAAGAACTACTGTCACAGGGCTTGTTCATAATCATCCACTTTTGCTGTGAGATATTGAGAAAAATTAAATAATACATTTAAATAGTCAACCTTAATACTTATATTCTGCAAACACTCAATAGAATGTCAGTGAAGTATTTTAAAAAGCTATTTTTGGAGGGGGGAGAGAGGACTCGCACTGCATTTTCCATTAAAAAATGGCTTAAAAAGTAGAACAGACAAGCTTCTGTTGTTTTTTTTTTTCTCCTTCATACTTCAAGTCAAATCCATTATCACTGGGCAGAGCTTGTGAAAGGGATATGGTCTTTAAAATCATATAAACTCAAGCCATCATAAAATGTCTGTTGAATTGATTGGAAGATGAAACAAAAAACTAATGGAAGTAACATGACCTCATTTCAATAATAATGTTAGAGGGGGTTTTTTGTTGTTTCAAAAATCTTATGTCTGGGAAGAAGTATAAAGATATTTTGTACAAAGCAAGTAATCTCAGTTCTCCAATTTTTTGTTTGTTTAGAGAGTCATTTCTCTGCTGTATATTTTTTTTTTTGTAACTGATTGATTGTACTCCACAAATTGAGAGAAAAAAAAATCCAAGTAGGATTTTACCAGCTGCAAATTAAATCAACTATCAACTATTTTCAAAATATCAGTAATGTAACTGCTGATTTTGAAGAATCTGGAAATATTTCCAACTATCTGAATTGGTTGTCAATGCAGTGAGACACAGAAGTTTACCAGTAAGGCCATGCAGATACCTGGGCTCGGGATTCAGTTTAAGTAATGACAACATTGTGAAGCCAAAATGCTCTAAGAATACAAGTGAGGAAAGCTTTGTGAGGAGAAATTGGACCTTTTTATCAGGCCAATTACCACACTTGGAGAAGCAGAGAGGGGCCTGAAGAAGGAGTTATGGCTTTAAGCACATATACTATCACAGCGAAGTCAAAGGAAGCTCCCACTAACCTTAAGTTAACCAGGGTAACCACTCTTAAGTGTTTGCAGATTTAGGGTTTCCTTTTAAATTGTCAGGCTTTGTAACTGTTGATCACATTGACTTTTTTTTTTAACTTGAATACATTTTATTATGCATGTTCAGCTCTGACAATGAGTTTTTTGATTAGTTTGAAAGTTAAGTGAAATGAGCATTACTGAAGTTTTTGTGTCCTTTGCTAATTCTGCTTTTTAAAGTGATACCATTTTTCAAAGGTTTTACATTCTAAAATCTTTCAAACAAGAACTATGCTGACAAAATTGAATATTGAATATTATGCTGATAAATTGAAAAATCCTCATTCTCAGTTGTTCCAAATAGATTTAACTTTCATTTTTGTCAAATATGATGCGTGTGATATGAGGAAGTAAAACTGCAGTTTTGTAAATCAGAGACTAATAAGGGTAAAAGGTGGTTTTGTTTGTTTGGTGTGTTGTTGGTTTTTTAATTACCTGGAGGCGTATTCTTAATTAGGCAAATCACAATTTGCACAACTGCTAGTTAGAATAGTGAAAATGGTTGTGGGTGACTACTGTATGGGTGCCATTGGTACAAACCAGAAAAGTGTAACTAAAAAAAAGGGGAGGGAAAGAAAAGGGAAAAAAAAAAAAAAAAGGCTCTTCACCACAGGTAGACGCATTTCATCCACTTGGCCTCTGATTTCATTAATATTGTGGTAATTGAACGCACCCCAATTCAAAGAAAGAAAGAAGAAAAAAAAAAAAAGAGAAAGCAAGGTTTGCTTGGCAAAGCATCCAGTGTTTTTCTTGGGTTCTTACTTATATCAAAATACTGAAAAGTTTGCAAGTTACCATGTGAATTTTTTAAAACTTTTTCCTCCTTTGAGTATGCTAAAGCAGTAAGTATCCCCTTCAGATGCCACTAGCACAGATAGTCTATATTGCTGCTACTCTAGTTTAAAAGCAAGTTCTTTCTAAAATCCTGTATATGCATGCAGCACTGCTGATTTCAATGGAGTAGACCACATATAAGACTAGAATTTGGCCCACAGGTTTTAACATTTAAAAAAATGTATTACTAACAAACATGACTAAGTATATTTAAAGAGCAGCTTCATGATTCTGCACAAGTGTTTTCTGAAATGGTCTAAAAGAAGGTCTAAAACTTACCACACAAGTCAGGTCTCTTGATACATCCACTAGTTGCTGTGCTACTTGCAAGTCCATTAAAGGCTGCTAAGCCATCAGAGCTGTAAGCTCTTAGGACTGACAACATGTTCATCTGCTTCTCCAGGACCTGTGGACCCTGAACTTGTTCGGGTTTCATCACTCCTTGTGCAGTTTCATGGGAGGACAGAAGATTCTGACTGTGCCACTGCTTTTCTGACGCTTGTGGCAGTGGTGATACGAGCCCTTGTGTCGGTTGTGAGGTGACTGCACTTTGTATATTGTCGCCTCCTTCATTGCTTTCTTTATTTAGGGCAGACAACTGCTTATTCATAATATCTGGTTCTGCGTCAATGTCCTCATCTTCAATGTTTTCTTCCTTGGAAGATTCCATATCCTCAGATGAAGCTATGTCAGAAAGGTCATCAGTAGCACTTTTATTTACAGAGTCAGAGAGCAGAATATTTGGGTCATCTTCAGATTGTGTTTTTATTTCGGATTCATTACTGGTGCAAGAATTTTGTGTTCCCGTGCCAATAACACCAGGATAAACACCAAACTGCTTATAGAAGTCTGTTGTAAAATTACAAAAAGTGGATTCCATGTGGCTGGGCCAGGCAGTGCTCTTTTGCTCTCCCAGGGTCTCTTTATTTTGTCCTTGGGTCATTTTCTCAGAAGCTGAGTCCAGCTGGCTCAGCATGTTTGAAACTACTGCCTCCTTGCTGGACTGCACAGAAGAGGGGAGCAAGCTCACTTTATTAACTGAGGCTGAAGCTTCTCTAGGTTGGTCTTTGTTGTTCCCTATGATGTTGTCTTTACGTTTAGCCTTGCCCAAGTGATTGGCCTGGAGGTGCAGAGCCATTAGTTCCATAGATGAAGTTGTAAAGGAACAAAATAAGCAGCCGTGCCAAGCAATATTGTCTTGCACAGTAACAGATGAACCTGGGAGGGAGGCTGCATCTGGCCTTACGGATAAGTCAAGAGGTTCGTATTGTGACTTTTCTGTTTTTCGCTGTGAGGACTTGCTATTCATCTTTTCCTCACCACCATCTGAGCCCAGAGCTTTTGCTGAAAGCGGATCTGATAGAGCTTTGTCCTTCATTTCTTTTTCCTTCTTCAAAGAATTTAGGACAAAGCTGTCCATGAAAGCTTGCAAAGACCCTTGAAAGTTCACACCGTTCCCAACCATGTTCTGGTAAGCACGACCAAGTTCAGAGAAGTGTGTTCCTTTGGAAGATATGTCTGAACTCTTCATGTTTTCTGAAGATACTTCAGATGACATGCCAGCTGCTTGTCCTTGCTGATCTCCAGAAGACAGCATTCCTGACGTCCACTGCTGTGAGACCATGCCACTTCGGAAATCGATACCAGGAAGCCCCTTGAAGGCTCCTCTCAATATATCTGGTCTAATAAACACAGAACTTTTACTTGATGTCTCATCTTTGTGTTCTTGACTTGCAGTCTGCCCAGAGAGTGGTCCTGCTCCGTTCTGTCGCTCCCGATGGTGCCGTTCCAAGTGGTATTTGAGGGACGCAGACTGAGTACCAGCATAATCACAATGCGGACACTTGTAAGGCTTCTCACCTATAGGTATGGATAAAGAGAAAAATATAAAGAGAGAGAGTTAACTGTACTTTGGTGTATGGATGAGTGAAGAAAAAGAAAAGTCAACGTTAGCTGCTTGAAAACAAGAAGATCTTACAGCTAATAATTCATTTTTAAAAAAGAAATGCCTTTAATTGAAGACTAATTTATAAACTGAATATTTCTAAAATGGGTTTCCAGAATGTGGGGCTATTCAGGAATGACATGGTATCTACACACAATTAGCCATCTTTTTCTTAATCTAACATGTAGAAAACTGTTGTAGAATTAAAAGCTATGATTATGAAAATGAAGCATAACAATTTCAACCACAGTAATCATTAAAAGTACAAGTTTAAAAAAAAGACAGACAAAGAATGTAACAAATGGATGGTTGCAATATTTTGTGTATACAATTGCTCTAAAATTTGTTTAAATTATACACATGGAAACCATTTTTAAACCTAAAAATTTTATGGCACTGTTACGCAAGACTGAAATGAATGATTTAAGTCTTGCTCTGCAGTAAATCATGGATATAATTAGCAAATGGCATACTGCACAAGTAATTTATCATTATTTGGAGGGCACCATTCCAGAAGGATTCAAAGATCTGCAGACCTACTGCATTGTTTCTAAATAAAGAACTATAAATACAGATTCTATAAAATATTAATATCATTACACTACATTATGATTGCAGCATGTAAGAACATATAGTTAAAATAAAAAGTAGTCAATAAAATAAAAAAGAAATCGAGTAATAAAAAAGTACAAAATATATTTAGTTTCTGTACTTGAAATTAGCATTATCTACTGGTTTTTGCAGTCCTTTAAATTTGTTCTAATGGCATTTCTAATGCTCAAGCAGTAAAACGTGTAATTTACCTACCATGAGCGCTTTTCTAGGATTAGCTTGAATAGAGTTTTAAAACATATAAGATGATTTTCATGAATTAAATATATATTTGAGTCCCATACTAAACTTTTATTGTTCTTCCTATACTTTAAAAAGAGGTAGAATATATTACATGTATATTAAATATTCACATACAGTCATAAATACATATCCAAAAAGAATGTACAGCTAAGCAAATGCACATCTAAATTGTTGCAGAGCACTTGTTAGCAATGCAGAGTTCCCTTCAAAGGAAGGAGTACGGAAATCCTCACCAAAAGCGCCAGGAATCTGGGAGGCTTGCGACCTGTCAATATTGGCAATTATTTCTATGAGGGACTCAACGTGAAGAAGAAACTGCTTTCTCTGAGTAGCTTTTTTTCCTAAATGATCCGAAAGACAAAGGCAAACCTTCTCCAAATGGTATAATGGAAATATTTGTTCTGAAAACTTCCTCCACAGTAAAAATGCTATATAATATTATGTAGTTCACCAAACCAGCTGGAAAGTTACCCGTTTTCCAATAACCTCCAAATCTGCTTAAAACAAAATTGAAAGGCTTTCAAACTTTTGTTATTTAAGCTACAGGCTCAACTGAAAGGCTGGTAAATACTTGCGAAGCTGCTGTCCTTGCTGATCGCAGGAATTTACTGCTGGGACGCAACCCCGGAACACTCGGAGGACCCTACAGCACTGCGCGAGCAGGCTTACCGACCGTGCGCGGCAGCTGCGTACGAGCTGCAACTCAGACCGGGCTGAAGTAAATTACAAGCAGTGGAAATTCTAAATCCATAATGTAATCCTAAAGCTAAATGGTGAGACGTGAGAGCTTTACAGCAACCACGTTAATCGACCTTTTTTAGAGGAGAAAAGTGCAGCACCTCAAACAAGAAGTGTTCAGCAGAGGAAGAGGTAGCAATTAGCATGGTTCATGCTTTAGGCCTGGGTCCACACAGCTTAACACAAGAAATCAGATTTAAACATTTCAGTGCAACCTCTGAGTCTTCTACAATCACCTAATTAAGTTCTGGCGCTCCACCAACGAGAAGTAGGGGCTGCACTTCAGCGGGAGTCGTGCAAAAGAAAACAGTTCCTACTGATGTGCAAGAATCACTAAAGTGAGAAGGGTCACGTCTGTCTGGGCTTCCCTGGTGCTGGCATTTCTGCAGGGCTGTTTGGGAGCGTGCGAACTCTGACAGCTGTGCTGCCAGTCAGAATGTGGACAAATATTAGTGCCGGTTTTACAGCATGTACATACTGCAATATTTTTGAGCTGTTTTCTGTTATTCTGATGTTTGTCCCACCAGTTACTGTCAACAGTCACTAGAGACCTCTGACATAACTGAGGTATTTCAAGTGTTGACCAAGAAGTAATCAGGCTGGTGAAAAACAAGTACCAGACTTTATAAGGTTAAATGAATTTTCACTTCTCTTAATGGCAAAGCTCTACCTCAGCATCCCCTGATTATGGAAATCTTTAACACAATTACATTGAGCACTTCCCATTCTAATGATAGTTCCATGTGTGTTTGCATTGCACATCAAGTGACACCATCAAAAAGTGTGTCCCAGCATTGCAGGTGCTATGTCAACCATTGGATAACTACTTCTGCAGGGAGGAGGAGGAGTTTGCAATATAGGCTGCACTGATGTTGCTAAAAACACGCAGGCACTGTTCAAAGCAGTAAATATATGTAAAAATCAGTACGAGTTAAAATATGCTAACTAGAAGAAATACTAGTAATATTTTGTACTTCTAAAAGTACCTTCAGTCTAAAGCACTAGGCACAACAACATACTCTTATTCTGAATTGCTAAGCCTTGAAGTCATTACATTTTCCGCTTGAAGTCCTCTCCACTGAGCGAGCTTCCTTTCAGCAGAGGACATCTGGACGCAACTCGCCACCAACGCCATAAGCATTGGACTGACAGAAGACGCTGGCTGAGACAGTGTGACAAAAAGTTCAAATCTCTCCTAGCCTTGGTACACTGCCTCTGCGGTGCTCCCACCTCTTGCATGGCTAGAAATGAGATCTAAAGCTGAAGGTCTGACATTGGACTCAACGTGTAGCAACACACTGTGCCACCTTCACAACACAGGACTGGCCAAATAACATCGTTCAAAGGGAACTATTCAAAACCTCTCTCTTCTCTTCTAGATCCAAATATGGGCAGTGATTAGTTTACTTCAAAGCAATCTTAACTGCTGCTATTTCGAGGGCAGGCATTGAGAGAAGCGAGTAGGATGGAGTAAATAATGTTTGAAAAATTTAAAAATTTACTGTGTCAGTATTTCCTACATGCAGTAACTGGGCAGATATTTAGATGCTATTTCATCCATTCAAATTAACAACCAGCTATGCCCCGTGTAAGTCCCTGTACAAATGACAAAACAGAGTTATAAGCTGCTGTGGGAAAAAGCCCAACTTAACCTCAACCAAACTAACCAAAACCCAAGCCAGTTTCAGTGGAAAACCCAAAGGACCCCTAATTTCCAGGACTCTATCAGCATGCAGTAGTGTACGTCCAAAGAATACTAGAGGGGATAAGAGACAGAGGCTATGATTCTTGTTAGAAGACAACCTGTTTGTATCTCATACTTTGAGGAAAGGTTTCAGAGAATTCATCCTAGTGTAATGACTACCCTGGTAATACTGCCAAGAGCGGTGTCTGGATGAGTTATTTAACACTTAATATCAGTTCACATAAATTAACGTTGCCATGTAGGAGTGAGGGAACATGATTTTTTCAAAATAGTTTTCTGCATTTCATATCCAACAGTCATTTTTCATTGTTCACAAAGGCAATGACCATCCTGATCTTGCTAATTCTCTGGCCCTGTTTGCATCCCTGCAAACCTTTTCACAATGGAGTAGAGAGACAGAATATTCCAGTGCGTACAATAATAAAAAAAAAGTACAAAATTCTTATAGAGAATAACTTATCTGGGCAACATAATCACAGTTGTGATTTATGTACCGCTCTGGTTTGCAAGACACAAGACATCTCACTATTTTATATCAGGATACAGTAAAACAATAAAAATCCAATGCTGCTTGTAAAATCTGCATAAAAGCTTGGTAGATAACTGGAAACAGACATGTTGCCCAGCAGAAACAGGTCTTTTTGTATAGTAGGTTGTATAAACAACACAGACGTATAATGTATGCAAGCTACCAGCCCTGCTCAGAACACAATCTGACCATACTAGTCATAGGAATTATCTGCTAGGGGCTGTGCAAGGAGACCACAGCCAGATTATAAATAGATTTGCAGATTTTAAGGCCAGAAGGGACAATTATGATCATCTAGTCTGATCTGCTGTACAACACAGGCCAAAGACCCTCACATGATAATTCCTGCATCAAATCATAACTACAATTTGAAACAAAACTTACTTGTTTTAGTTTAAACATATTCTGTTTCACAGCAATGAAGAAGAGTCCAACATGTCCCTAGGTAAACTGACTGGTGAAGTATTTTCGCTACTCAAAATGTGTGCCTCATCTCTAGCTTGAATTTGTCCGGAGTCTGCTTCCTACTACTGAACATTGCTACATTTTTCCCTCCTAGATTAAACAGATTATTTTACTAAAAAAATCTATTCCCTAAGGGAGGTACTTGCGGATGGCAAACCAGTCACCTCGTCACCTTCTCTCACTCTCGAGTGGAACACCCTTTCCCATTTTTCAATGTCCTTTTAAGTGATGGGTAGCCACTAAAGCTTTGATGAAATTTCAACTTGATATTAATCTTATACAGTCCAAGACTGTGTTTACATCCATAGCTATAGCAATCAACTAACAGCTTATATTCTGCTGCTTCTCTACCATAATCCTATGCCCGATTCATCAACGCCTCTAGTATTTGTTCCTTTACATTTTGCTGATTTAAAATTCATATTGTTGAAAAGAGCCCACTTGACTAAGTGACTAATCAGTGCCTCCCCGTGATTTTTAGCATCTTACCATTTTTGTGCCATTGGTAAATTTTATCAACAGTGATTTTATATACTCTTCCAAATAATGATGACATACCAAATAGACGGAGTTGAAAGCACTGCTGTGGAACTGCCAGTTTATGTGCCACTTCATCTCTGTATACTGGGGTTTTTTGGTGGGGGGATTGTCACATAGAACAAGATACTTTCACAATCCTTGAGAGAAAGTGAGAAACTTGATAAAATTTACTTTCATAAAATAAAATTGAATTAACTAATAAAGAAATGGTAGCATAGTTAACAAATGAATTCTGTAATTTTACCCAAAACTTGTGTCAGGGTAGGCCATTTATAATTTCAAGGTCCTAATATTCTTTCTTTTTGGAAATACTAGAATAGCCAGAGCTTTTTTCCTACTACTAGCGCTCTGGAATTTGCTCCATGTTCCAAGACTTGGTTTTTTAAATGAACTTTAATGATTTGGAGGGCTCTTCAGCCAGGGTTTTAAATTCTTTATCTATAAGTTATCCAGTCTCATTCGTTCTAAAAAATACTAAAATGTAGTGGGCTACAGCATAACAGCCTCATTACTTAATGGCAGAACTGTATCATTGGAAAATGCTTATAAAAAACCATCATGCTTCTTTCTGAGAACAGAGCAGGAGAGTATTTAGTCTTCTATACCATAATTGATAATTTTTTATCCATTCTTGTCCAGTATTAGCAAGATACCAATTGTTAAACCTGTCAGATCTACAGAATTTTACCCTGTTCTCCATAACCCTACTAGCCACATACATATTTTTACTATTACTTTCAGTTTCCCTTATCAAATCTCTGTGCTTCTTAAATATCTATTTATATTTAGTGCTGTGGGCTTCTTTATTTTTCATACTTAACATGCAACTTCTTAAAAATCTGTACTGCGCCCTACTGAATGCCCCCCTCCTTTTTAAATAAGATTTCTGAAGGAGTTAGTTTGTGGAGGATGCCCCTCTGCTCCTCGGGGCAGTGAGGGCTGTGCATCGGTACGGAACCCCAGCACCTAACGCTATGGCAGCCAGCAGTGGGGTTTTGACAGTCACTCGGGGACGACGTGAGTTGCAATTTGATCCTATACGTCTCTAAACAAGCTAACAGTTTTCTTTCATGCGAAGCAAATGAAATCAAACATCTTCTAATTCCAGAGAATACTGCTTAATGAAAATATTGAAAACATTTTCCAGCGTTTTTTATTTTACCATTGAAACAGTTATTGATAACCTATTTTATCCATTGTGCAGTAGATATTTTAGAAATGAATTGCTGTATGGTTTAATTAGTTCATTATTATGCCTATTCTTACATGGTAATTTCTTTTATCATTCTAATCATTCACTTCACACTTTTTAAACCAAATGGAATATCAAAGGTTCTGTAGGATTATTTTTGGATCCTGCACATGTTTCACCACACAATTAATCTGTTTGTCAGAAATACTAGTTAACTTCTTCTCTTTACTACTTTCCTTTACTAGTGATTCTTTTCTATCATGCAAGATGAAACTACCCCTACCCTGCAACGGGACAGACTTTTGATGGGTTTGTCTCAGTTTATTAAAGATTTTTCAATTGTGCCCTAGGCATTACAATAAAATATTTTAATTTTTATAAAGTTTTATAATTGAATATTTTCCTTTATTTATATCTCATCCGCAATATTTATTTAGTCTTTTTACATGTCTTTACTTAGTTAAAATGCAGAGAGATAAATATGGTTGTTCCTTTGCAGGGAAGATTCAGTACATTAATATAAACTGTACACTAATTCCCCCAAAGCATATATATATGTTGTAAACCTGAAGACTTTTTACACAGCTGCTTATTGCTAAACAGTGCCTTGTCCAGAAGGGGACAATCTGTGTCTCTAATTGCTGTCACTGAAGCTGAGATTCATTATGTGACTTTCCCATTAAAATGTGAGCATTAATTTGTATAATGAAATATCACCCACTGCAGTGTTCATTAGCCATGCCCTACTGTATACTGCACATTGTTAGCTACCTAGAAACTGTAGTTAATTTCACTAATGGATATTTCCCTACTTAGTGTTTGGTAGGAAATTTATACTGTAACATTACCTCTTAAACTTTTAAGGAAATTTAAATTCAATCAATTATTTTCAACAAAAGTTTGGGATGTCATTAAGACAGGAGAAAAGGCATGCTGTACAATGTTAAGGATGGGAAATCTGGAGAAATCTAGAGAAATGAAAAGTCCTTTTAGTTCATCTTAGAAATGTAAGAATAAAGGATGTTCAATACCAAAATTGTCTCCTCTTGGAGCACACATACCCATTTTCCTTAATTATTCATATTGCTCATCCCACTACAAGCGCCTTCAGAGAATGGCAACAGGCAGTCTTTTTTTAGGAAGAAAATGTGAATTGAATTCATTTAAAACAGCACCATTTTTACTGTATTTCATCAGTTCATCTAAGCAAGTTTTAAAATTGGCTAGTCACATTTCCAAGGGAAAATGCAGCAACACTGTAAATGTATATAATATATCTACTACATGCAAGATGCGTGTCATACCTATCGTAACATACTCTCAGTCAACGGACACAGCCCTGCCAATTTTTTTCTTCCTACCCCTCTCTTCCTTAGGTTTCTTCTTTCTTTATTCATTTCTCAAGGGATTTAACTGTGCCAGTCATACTGGGAATACACCTGAGCACCTAATGACCGCAGAACCCACATTGGTCTACATCTGCAGTAGCTTCTGAATGCTAACACAAGGTGCAAAGAGGTGCTAGAGCTAATCTGAAACCGGCCCCTATGTAATGTGTCACTTGTCAAAGGTAGAACATAAGAAATTTTAATTTTTTACACTGAACTGTTTCTGTGCAGTCCAAAGGCATGTAAAGTAAACCCCACGCCCGTATATCTGACTTCAGTGGGAACTGAGAGTGCTCAAGAACATAAAGATGCTCAGCTCCCTGAATGAAGGAACCTTAAATTGCTGCCCCCAGAGGGGAAAAATGGAAACTCTGGAAGCATCTGCATATGGCACATTATGGGTCTGAGATACTGAGATGGTTTTCTTTTTCACAAAGTCGGAGCATCTCTAAACCTTCTGTGTTATAACCTTCTCAGCTGTATTATTTTATATCCAGGAAGCTGAATCACATGTCCACCCACATGTCTATGATGCTCTACTGGTGCACATACATGCTTCGCCCTATGAGTTTGTGTGAGCTGAAGTAGGTAGCTCTGAAGAAGCAGGACCATCCAGCCCATCTCTATTCACTGACAAACAAAAAGTCATCTAGGAGAGCTACAAGAGTTCTGTCCGTCCTCTCTACACCCTGAGGCTCTGAAGTGTTTGGCCCTGAGAGTCCTTCCTCTCTTCCTTCGGGGTCATACTAAGGAACTGTCTTGTCCTTTAACTCTTTTTAGAGCCAGAAAGAGGAGAAACTGATTTCACATAATTTGCCCTTTGCTTCTTATCATACGGGAACAATCAGAAATCGTATCTTACTATCTTCCCCTTAAAGCTTTTCCTGGCTGAATATCATTGAATTTGATAAGAAGAAAAATCCTCTACAATTGTGTGTTGGGACTCAACTGAGTGTGCTCAATAAAACCTTGCTTCGCGCCCCCCCCCCCGCCCCCCTCTTCAGAAGCTCATTATATGACACAAACTACACAGATACTGAGACTCAGCACGGAGAAGGTTGCAACCATGAAATATCAAACCGAAAAAAGAAGCAACCCAAGCCTATAGCTAATTCTTCTAAAACAGAGCACAGCTTCCTCCTCTTGAGGAGGATTAAACCGCTTCCCTAGCTTTTTTGGGCCAATTGCCACAGAAGCGCCTCCTGGCTGGATCAGACTTTGGGTCTGGTCTTGGCATGCACACCAAACCAACGTACTCGTGTGCCTCCAAACACACAGATGTTCGAAGGAACCTGACTTCTGCTGAACTGCTTGAGCTCATCTCTAACAAACAGGTGCTGTGAGAACAAGAACAGTAATTGAGTTAATGTAGTGGAGAAACACAGTAAAGTGTTTTTTATCAGTCAGTTATATGATCCAGGCATATAATAAAGACAGAGTGTGACATAAAAGGCAGGAAACTGTCCCTGATAAGTATGAGCTAACCAATATTTGTTTAATAACTGGTATCTATTACATCATTTCCATTTACTGCAAAGCAACTTAATTTTTATTTAATAACTCTAGTAATTTGCCAATTTACATTTTTATAATATTTATTAGGATTATTTCCAATATGTAAAACATTGCTCCATTTAAACATACTCTTGTCATTATTTACAAATACTTTGTTCTCAACCTAATGGAAATTGATCTTTATCTATGTTAAAATTATAATGATTTTAAATATATCGCAAATGTTTTTTCAACAGTCTGTATGATGGTTTGGGGGTTTTTTTGTTGTTGTTATTTTATACATGGTTTATTTTTTCTTGTTTTAATTTTGTTTAGTCAGTTTTATTATGCAAGTTTTATGGAATATTTCCATTACAATTAATTTATTTTCCATTAGTTCTAAGCCACAAATACCAAATGCGTAATCACTGCCATCTTTAAAACAAGAACAAAATGACCACTATATAATAAAGCAAAAGGGAGAGATGGGTATCCTCAGGTTATTTTAAAGAATTTTTCTTTCCATCTCCAATAGCAAAAATGTCAAACTGTTTAAACCTCATAGTTACAAGATTATTTTCCAATCAAATAACTACCATTTATTTACTTTTACTACATTAGAGAGCACACAAATAGGGTTTTCACTGTGTTTCTTCATTTTTATTTTCTTTTTACAAAGTCCAACACACGGAAAAGCATATTCCTGCCCTAAATGGTTTGCAATCCAATCAGACAAAATGACATTAGGCTGCCAAATTTTAAAATTCAGATCAAACCAGTGTGGTATACTCCTATTCCACAATCCAAAGAAAGAAGAAAAATGCAATGAACAAAGCTTCCCATCTCAATAATGAAAATTTTTTCCTTAAATAATTTTCAGCCTTCACTTTCCATTTTTCAAAATCAGGCCTCACATTTGCAAACCCAACATTAAGGATGCCAGCACATGGGAGAAACACGACTGCTGATTTTGGGAAGGGAGGAAAAGACCACTTATCTGGTACTTCAGGGAAATAAAAATTAACAGTGAAGTTTTTCAAGTAGGAGGTACAACTAGAAAGTATTTCTCCATGCAATTTATTTTACCTATCTATTAGAGAAGCAGCAGTAAAATTCTGAAATTCATTAAACTGGTTTAAAAAGAAAATGACTCCACAATTACAGTGCCCACTGCGTCTGTTTACAAAGAAAAGTATCCGAAATCTCCAGTTTTGCACATTCTCCCAAAGCCTACTATGATACCTAAGACTTGGAAGAAAACATTATCACACTGACCATATACAGAATTTCTAGTGATGTCAACTGGACCCAAGGATATCAGCATTGTATGTCAGATTTTAATTATGGATATAGTAAGCTTCTTAAACATATACTGTATCTCTACATGAACCTTACCATGCACATAGGTACTTTTAAGCAAACAAGGCATTATAATTTAAATGGAGTGGTTATAGTTTACTAGTATCGAGAACAGTCCACCCAGTGAATGACATACCAAAATAAAGTGAGAATCCAGACCAGCAGTAAGTCTCTGTAGGGTAGAAATGCTGTGATTGTTATTAAAACAAAACATGGTAAGTTTTACCGTGGTGCAAAAAATGGTAAGTTTTACTACCATTACAAGTACTAAGTTGGGGGAGTTCTATTTAAAAAAAAGCAGATCCATGAAGCTGATGCATTCGTATGAACAGTGAGAGGTTAAAAATGAGCATGCTAAATGGAACAAAAATAGTAACTCTGAGAAAAACACACAGAATCCCTAAGCAGATGCTAAGGAAGGCCTTTGAAGCAGTTAGTATAACTAAGTCTGAAACCAATAGGCTTATGCCTATTGAAGGACAAGGGTAATTGAAGGAAACAGTGATGAAGCAGGGAAGGAGACAGAAATAACCTCAACTGGGAAAAGATGATTCTATTAAAGTGGTCTTTATCCAACAACACATTCCTTGTGCTTTTATTTAAGACTGTCATATATCTTTCTCAAAAGACTTTCTCCAACTAATGAGTCCAAATCTACGCTGGGAATTAAGGCTCCTAGCCACATATTATAGTAACCCCCCCCTCCATGGCATGTGTCAACAGTGCTCTGCTCACTCGTTCCTCTCACCTGTATGTATTCTCAAGTGGACCTTTAAGTGATGTGATGTTCTGAAAGTTTTTCCACAATATGGGCAGTCTTTCATGGCAGAACCAAGGCTCCTGTCTCTCAGTAAAGCTGGCTGCTGGACTCCTACAGATCTCCCAGCTTCTTCTCCAATGTCTGCAACACAGAAATGTTCTCACATCACTTCAGCACGTCAGAAGTTGTTCTCACTAAAACTGCTAACACAACACAAAGTTAAACATGTCAATACTACACCTGTCTATTTCATTCTTTAAATCTGACAGAATGCTGACAATTCATGTATTTTCTTGTTATTGTCTTAAATTATTTCATCTTTCCTACCATCATTTTAAGCAGCATATGGTACCTTTATATTGAACTGAATTATACAAGAAAAGAAACAGCTGTGTCAGCAGCTGGTTTGATTTCTTCTTTTGCTTAGTTCCTATTAATTTTTCCCCCAAAAGTTTTAGATTGTTGTTTGGTTGAATCTATTTAATTTATAAGTATTGTGAAAATCTGTATGCTTTTAGAGGGAAAAAGTTTGCATCAGTATATTCAAACCTCCAATAACAACAGAATTCCAGTGATGGGGAGTCCAACAGAAGTGGGAATGTCTACACACAAAGCTAATTAACTTCCTTCTGCGACATTTCAGCGTTGGAGTTATGACACAGGACCCAGTGAGTGACCTAATATCGTGGGAAAGGCAATGAAAAGATTGGTCAGATGAGGGGGAATTCCTTCTCACTCACAGCTCCGGGGTTTTCTCCTTCAGTGTTCACAGCTACACTTACTCTTTGCATCGTCCCACAATGAGTGAGACTCCAGGACATCTTTTCTCTCTCCTGATATAGAGAAACAGTCATTCCCAGCCATCTTGAATAAGCTGCTATTATGCAGGCAGGCTATGAGCAAAACAACTTACAAAAGACTGACATAAAAATTGCAAAAATGTAGGGCGTTTTTAAAAAGTCATTATTCAAACCACACAAGACTCATCTATCATCTTGTACTTACAGGGTCATGTAATATCACATACATGTATCGATTTACGATTTCACCAGAAAATACCGTGGCAAATGTTGAAATTCTGAACCGGATTTCCGCTGCTGGCGCGCAGGCCCCAGAGGTGCCATACACGCAGACGCACCATCACAGCCCTGTGCAGAGCTATCGGGGTTATATGGAGCTGGGGAGCACATAGTTAAAATCTGCATGCAGAGTCTTGATTATTTCAACCATAAAGTACTGACTAAAAATGTTCTGTCTTTACCCATTTGATATGTAACTAAAGCTGTCAGGAAACATAGTGCAGTTTACACAGCATTGCCTTTTAAATGGAAGTGATGGGACATAAGAAAGACTTAAACATTGGGCTCTAATAAAAACTATTCACACAGTAGCAGAGACCCAAATACCACATTTCTGGAAAAGGTATTTCATTATTTATTGTAAAATGGTCCCTCTAAACTACTTCGCTTGAAGCTGAAAGAAGGGGATGATAGAGTGATTAAAAAAAATAAAATACATAAATGCATATTGTAGTCATGTATGTAATCAAGCTATTGCTAGCCTTCAAAAGGCAAAATCTGATACTTTTCACATCATGTTCTTGTTTAACGTTTTCTGATTGTTCTTAGACTGCAGAGTTAAAGCACAATATTTAAGTTAGAAAGCTAGTAACTGTCATTTTGAATTATTCACAAGTATGTAAAATAATATACTACAGGAATTTATTTTGTCTTCAGGAGTCCAGGCAAATATAAATAGGTGCTAGTCTATAATTCCAATCTCCCTAAATAGTTTAGCTTTTCCCCTTTTTTCCTCCTCAAAAGTTGTACATAATCATGTCTTAAGCTGCTTCGGGAAAAAATGAATTCCTGAGTGCAAAAAGATTTTTCTGAAGTGCAAAATACAGAATGCATGATGATAAACTGCAGGATTTTATTTTGGTTTTCAATAAATACTATATGAGCATTATAGATAAATATATAGATAAAGCTAACAAGCCACTCAGGAGGAATTTACTGAATAAGTCTACTAGTTATGTTTTGCTGTATGTCACTCTAAATGATGGCCTGTTATCCATTTGCCTTTTATCTTTCTATCTAGAATATGTGTGGCCCAATAAAAAAGAATAAATTTGTAAGATAAACAGCTCGCTTTGCAGATTTAAGAGTCTAATTTTCACTTTACACAAAATTGAATTTTTTCAAGGCAGCGAGACGATGGAGTTTACTCTAGCACTAATCCCTCTGAAAAAGCAAACTGAAAACAACAATGAAGCAAAGAAAGATGTGGGTGGTCTGAAAAGTTTTCTTTTAGATTTAAGTAGACATACAGTAGATAGCTCCAAAGGCTTTACTCCACCAGGGGCCTTACCTTGAAGAATTTTTCTTCCCACAGTGAAAGCATTCCTAAGACTTTAAAGCTGGGCTGAGGGGTTTTCTTTTGAATTCCTCTGCCTACAAAGCCCACCGAAGCACTGGAGGCCATCGCTACCTGAATGAGCCGCTTTACATCCAAGTTCTTTTATTTCAAACAATGAAAAGATATGTTCAAGGCTGCCGACTGTCCCCATCGAATGCAACCCCAACTTCTTACTAGGGCCCCATTTTGGCAAATCGTACCTATCTGTCAAGGCACTTAAATTTAAAATGTGCTTAACTTTAAAATGCATTTAAGTCTCACTGACTCTGGTACCAAGGTTTCCTATACTGAGTCTCTTAAAGCAATTTATGGAAAGTGAAGAGGGAAAAAACGTGATACAGAAAACGGAGAAGAGGTCATCAGTGAAGAAGAAGTTAAGCAGCAAACTGGTGAATACAGACTGTGCCAACAACAGTGTATGTGGGAATGAAAAATCTTTGGCTCCACCAGTAATCATGTATTCTAGAACTCTGATAACCGCTTTCTCCTGCTATTGAGACCCCCTTCCTAAGTAGAAACTCTCAGTTCTGTGCGAAACTGGATGTTTTACAAATCTGCAGAACTAGGTTTAGCCCTACCAAATTAATTTAATTTATGATTTACTCAAGATTTGAGCAATTGGTTTTCAGGCTGCTCAATTCCGAGGGTAAAAGAACAGGAAGGAAAGAAAACAGTTACTTATCTTACAGCCATTGTGGTTCACTGAGTTATGTGGTCTACATGCTGTGCACTTGATGCACGTGAGATTAGACTGGTTTTTTACTATCTACTTCCATTATAGGTAGGTCTACGTCCTGAATGTCTTCCTGCCCATCCCTACCTTTCCTGATTCGAGTGCAGGAAATAACCGAACAGAGCATAAAATATTGTAGATGTGCATGCTAGATTTAAGGCTTCCGAGCCTTGTCTCTGAACTTACTTTTGGTGAGCTTTCCTTTCACTTTGAAAGCATCTGTTCATAGCAGAAGTCATGGGCAGAAGTGCAAAAAGCAACATTCAGTTCTGTGTATGACACCGATCTTTGTGTCAGTATAAGGAGAAGGCAACAGCTGTGAGACCTGCAGCTGCTACGTACGCTGTACCTGTGGTTGAACTTGGCAGTGCTAGGTTAACGGCTGGACTTGATGATCTTAAAGGTCTTTTCCAACCAAAACTATTCCATGATTCTATGATTCTGTATTGCTCCGTGGCACAGGACGCAGAGGAATTCAGTCATGGAGCAGCTCCTCGGGTGCTATGACAGGGACATCTCTTGCGTACCATGCCTCAGCTACATTTAATAACTGACCGTGCGCATGTTCTCATGGGACAAATCCAAGGAAAGAAAGTTCACTTTAACATCCATATCAGAAGGTGGCAATTAGCTGCATACCCAAAGAGACAATTTGGCCAAAACGTGAGCAAATCTATTTGCCACACAGGCTGAAACAAAAATGAAGCAATCCATAAAAACACTATTTGAAGGACTAGCCCTTCTTCAGGCAGACGCTCACTTCTCAGGAGAGGAGGGACAAAAAGCCTGCACTCCTCGCCTAGCATGGAGATGACCCGTGTCATCTGGCTGCTTTCACATCCCCACGGTCCCTGGAAAAGAAATTTCCACAGAGCCAGATAATCCCAATAAACAGTTCTGAGCCAGGAGCACTTTTACGGTAGCAGGTTAAAAGAAAGTGAGACACACACCAGTGAATCCATTTTTATAGCAGGTATCTTACTAGGTCTCAGAAATGATCTACCCAGAAATGAGTCACTGCCACAGCTGGCAGTGTCCTCAGCACACGGATAGGGAGCCTACAGAGGCACCATGCCAACTTCCGTGGGTACTTCTAGAAAAGAGAAGACAAGCTTAGATGGACAGTGAATCTGTGTACTCAAAGCAGAAGCTATCTAGCCAGTCGTATGAAGAACAAAAGAAAAATAATTACCTGAAATTTCCATATATGTTCTCTACAAATGGTCTACCTGTCTAGGATGACTCTGTAAAGATGATTAGAAAAGGATTGATTGCTTTTGCAAAAAGAAACACGTTTTCAGCTGGTTAGGTAGCAGCACTGACTTCGGTCACGCTAGCAGCCACGCTTTCAAAGGAGCCATCTACATACATGTCCCGTAAATTTTACAGGAGTATTTATCTGCTGTGTGTACATGAAAGTGCAGGGAATCACAGAGGTACTTGCATGTTCAAAGGAGCTAAACTGCAGTCCTCATGCAGACTGAATTATCAGTGAAGTCAGTTGGAATTTGTCGACACAAGGATTGCCAAATTAGCCAAAACCGGGCAATCACATGGAAAAGGTAATCAACACACAAAATAGGTAATCATCACACTTACAAGTATGTGTTTGCTCTTGCACATTTTTCAGACATTATTAAAGAACCCTTTAAAATGTGGCCAGAAGCCTTTCAAGCTGCATGTAATCCTGCATTTTCATGTATTTCTGAAATTCAAAATATTTGTAGTTCCTTAGAACTGCCTGTAAAAGTTAACAAAACATGGTGCAACGAGAAGTGGTAGTGACCATGGTTATTTTTTGATGCTCTATAAACCACCCAGATTAGTCCATATTGTGGCAGCAAAAATTGTATCCTGAATCTACCGTCAAGAAGGGAGTTAGAAGATATTCGGTGTGTTAATCCTGTCACTGCTGCTACTTTTATGCAAGTACACCTGGACTCAACCACCTCATTCCCTGCAAAGCAGTACAGGGTATGCAATAAGTTTCTAGGAAAACATGCTTTACCTTCCTTGCCTATTCCTCACAGAAAGCTTTAATAATACTCAAAATAGTGGAAAATAGCAATATAATTAGGGATATAATTAACCATATTTTTCTAGCTACCTGAAGTTGCTTCAATTAGTATGCTTTGATGTAAAAGAGAACAGAATCTGGCCCAGTGCTCATAATTTGAAATTAGAATCCTATTAGCAGATGTCACTACACTTTTTTGCTAGAGAAGTTCATGGCTTAAAATGAGAGAGTCTAATATTACTAAATATTACAGTTATATTTTAGGCCTCCGGAAAGAGTTACTAATGTCTTAGGTCAGGAACAACTTGCTGTCTCTATTGTTTCATCAAGGATTTAGGTTTTATAATGACCATATATGGGAATCTTAAACTGTTAGGCATTAATATGGATTGGCAGAGAATTTGTTTAAACAGAGAGCTATTTTAGAAGAGAATTGGAAAGGAGGCCTACTAGTGAGAAAGCAGCATTCACATTGTTTGTATTATTAGAAATAAAGATTATACCAAAGGTTCCACTGGTAAATAAAAAGATACCACTTCTGACATCAGACTTCCCACTTAGCCCTCCGAACCACACAGGCAACCACCAGGCACAAACTGCCCTGCCTCTGCTGCTGCTTAGTGCATTAGCAGATTTAAATTTAAAATACAATCTAAATTAAACTGAAGTAAAATGCCCATAACCGTCTATATGAGGCAAGACTTGCAACATTTGGAAGCGGGCAAATGGCAGTCATAGTCAATACCTCGGGCTATCTAGGGGAGCTATCTAGGCGTTATTTCAAGCACAAGACAAAGGGTGTCAAAATATTCTAAGCAATTTCTTAGTAACTGGAAGGCTGGTGACTTGAGGGCAGCACACACACACCTTAAGCCCATACCTGGAGCACATGACAGACGTGAAGATGGGTGGTTTTCACACCCCATGGGTGCAAAACACTTTGCACGACAATACTGCCTGTATGCAAATGTTGGTTATATCTCAGTGCTTTTCACTGCAGTATGTATTCTGAGAAAGACGCAAGAGGCTGTATATACAGCACAAAGAAACATCAATAGACAACCAAAATTAAGCTTTTGTTTATCACAAAATATTTCTTACCCTCTTTTTTCATTTTAATCAAATTACCTACAGAGTTTTTGTTTTAGAGTTCTTAGCAGTCTTACTTTTCAAATTGTTCTAAATCTTTAAAACCTTTTAAGATAATCAAAGTTCAAACACAGTTTCTGAGTACATCATTTTAGCTGCCTGATTTGTTTGAAGAATCGTGTGACCAAAAGACAGAAAATCAGATCAGTTAAAAAACAGAGTTGGTTACTTGCCATTAACTTACAGAGCTCAGTTTTGACTGAAAATGAAGCATACTGAAAAGAATTCTTTTTTGGAGAGAACATTTTTTGCATGAGACCTTTTAACTGTATTTTTTTTTCTTTTTTTTTTTTAAAGAAGACATCTTAAGCACCTTACAATATCTTTCATTTAACAGTTGGCAGAAGGAAACTCCCAGATGAACATTGGCCTGTGTCTTTCTCTTTAACCAGCTGAGTGATCCAAGCTTCTAATAAAGCTGTTCCAATTATTGTAAAAGTCATCTAGTACCTTATAGCCACAAATATTGACAGTTTATTGCACAACGCATTCATGACATTTGAAGGTCACATCATACATAATACATACAGTTTTATAAAAGTGTCTGGAACAAAGAGATACATGATCAGCAATTACATCTTACCATTTGAAGGTACGATTTTTTACTTATTTAAAATGAAATACTATATGAAATGCAAATTCTTAATAAAACACAAAATAGTTATTTTCCTGTATTTATTGTTTTATTAATTAGTGATATTGAGTCCAGTTGTACAAAATCAACGGAATGTGGTCCATGCCCCATGCAGATTACAGTTAAATATCATTATCCTGGAAACCATCACACATGTTCTTAGTTCAGCATGAGAAGAAAGCAAGCTTAGAACTTTAATCTCACTGCTGTATACTTCTCCAACCCTACTGAATTCAATGAAACTTCAACACTTAGATTTGAATCAGGACCTTAGCATATTATTGAAATATTAGTTTTGATAAAGTTGAATCAAAATGAAACTGAAAAGAGTGCTGAAGGCATATCAAACTTATTCATCCTCTTCCGATGCTCATGACTTCTAAGGCCATTCTAAAATACAACACACAGTGGTATAATTAAAAGGTATAAGTTGCAATTTATGCAGTCAGACCTGTGCACAGTCCTTCAATGAAGTCAACAAACATCAGGGATACACAGAGCATGGCCGTGAAAGTGCTCGTCTTTGGCTAGTCTTCACTTTTATGACATCACCACTGGGTCCTGGAACCTCCAGCCACCTAAGCAGAGCTGAGCTTGCAGCAAATGACCACAGATCACTACATTGTTCCCTCCAACACAATTTTTGATGGTTTGTTTCAAAATCCTGCTATCTTCTTTTCTAAGCCTTTCACATGCAAGACACTTCTACCAAGCAACTCCTTCACCGGCTTTTCAGCTCTGCTACTCCAAAATCATGGCTTTGAAAGCCCTGGTTCAGGTACCAGATGGCCTTAAAGCCCATACTACTCAGGTTATAGCAGCTTCTCCAGGCTGTCTGCATCATATTCCCATCTCTGAGATTTGCAGAGTGGCTACATGGAGCTTGATAAACACTTTTACCTAGCATTGCTCTCCTGATGCCAAGGCTAGATCAGATATCCAATTTGGGAGAGTTGCCTTACAGTCCCTCTTTAATTAAGTACTCCT
Source organism: Grus americana (assembly GCF_028858705.1). NCBI lineage: Eukaryota > Metazoa > Chordata > Aves > Gruiformes > Gruidae > Grus > Grus americana. The sequence continues at coordinate 13,272,473 of NC_072864.1, forward strand.
GATCTCCCACTCCTGGGATGGATTGCTACTGCTGATTAAGCTCCAGAAGTAAGGATCTGTGGAGGCAATTTCATGAGGGAGAAAATGAAGTTGCTAGCTAATCAACTAAAATAACCATTAACTAGACTTCTGTGAATGAATATATTGCCTTCTTCCTGCTTCCATACTTACCCTTCCACTTGTTAGCATCTCTACATACCTATAAACCAAACAGGTAAGGTGTACTTCATTATGATCTCTATCTTGTTCCTAAACTACACGTGGGACAAACGGAACCATTTGGTACAGTGTACATGCTACACTATGAACTAAATCCAAGACGGTGTCAGTAAACTGTAGGAAAGATGGTGAATCTGGGTAGAAGAGAGTGGCAGTGAACCTATTTTCTCAGGGTTCTTCCCATGTGCCCAACAATGCAGAGTCTGTGAGATTTTATAAGGCACAAATTAACACCCAACTCCACATAGTTTTCAAAATCCATTAATATCTTTTAAAATCTTTTGAGCAGTATGGAAATATTTAATAACTACACTGGCCAAGTTTCACCCTGAGTTCCTGGGCTTTAGCAAATCCAAAAACCAAACAAATAATTTTTTCAAGTTAGAACCACAGACTTGCCCACATTATAAGTAGCTCTCAGGGCATCAGGTATTATTGGAGAAGTTTTTGCATACTATTGACTAAGAAAACCCCTTTTCATTTTTATTATCTTATCATAGGGCAGCAAAATCAGCATAGACGTGCCGGTAGCAGGTCATTAGATTTTATAAAAATTCCTTCTAATAAAGAAAAATGTAAATTATTTAAAATGTCACGGGAACATCTTTCTGTAGACACCAGTAAGAAAGAAACCAACAATAGAAGCAGTCACAAACACAACTGTGCAGGTAGCTAAATTACTAATTTCCCCCTCAACAAAATGAGAAAGAATAAAGACTGTCATTCCATTTACAGATTACTGATTACAGAGGTGCTGACAGAGTCTCCAAAATGTGAATAATGTCACGGTGTGTGTTACAACATTTGGACAGACTATGATAGTATAGACTTTTCCAGTATCCGTATTTTCTTACTTTTTACTTTCCAGTGCTGCCTTCAAACTAAATGACTGCTTTGAGCTAATACAAATACCTCTGTAAATAATTTTTCTCCCATTTAACTTCTTTGGTACATGCCACTTAAGTATAATTTCCAACTTCTTTCCCCATTTCATAAAAAATGAGCTGTACTTGAAGAAATGAGCAACTCTGAACTGCTGAATCTATTTTACTACCACCCTTTTTCTATAAATAAGATATGTTAATTACATGAGTTTTGCTATAACGGAAAAATATTGTTTAAATTCATTACTTCTAATCTTAAGAAGGATCCTTTAACTGTTCGGTAGGTTTTTTTCCTCAGTTTAACAGTGTATTGTGGGCATACTGAGACCATGATGTCTTTAAACATGATATTATATGAATGAGCTCATTAATTTTTTTTACACTAATGATGTACCTCGAAAAGTACATTACTAGGTCAACCTGTATCCATGTTTTGTAAAATAGCCTTAAAGTACACTGATAACATGCCATTTGTGGGCTATAAAAAATTGAAATGCTGCCTATGGAGCTGATATATCAATAATCCATTTTCCCTTTTCTACTACGAAAATATAATTTTTTTCATCTGAACTATCCTGGTAAAAAAAGAGAAAAAATACTATTTTGAACACTCTCCTCTGATTTAGCTGAGCTTGTGGCAATAACTGGTTTAGGCATAGGCTTCAGTATGCTGGAATGATCCTGAAACTAATTTTGCATGTGTTGGAGTTGGACTGTGGCCATGCACGTCAGTATGCTGGAACAGAGTTATCTAAATCCTGAGCCTTATTTTACATGTGCTGGTGTTGGACTGTGGCCCTGCAATCTTTTAGGTCTCCATCTGTAGCTATCAAAGCCAGGGTGTGCCCAGCCACTCGCTACTGCTCACTGCTTTCCTTCCACAGGAAAGCTACAGGCTCGCAACCACCCTCCCACACATCGGTGTGACCGCGAGCTCTTCGGAGCCCTGGCAGGTCTCACCAACCTTCCTCTAAAGCCTCTTTGCTGCCATGCTGGCCTTATGCAGCCCATCACACTTCTTGTATGCCTATAATCCTAGATAGTTATCAAGTCCCACATCAGTGATGAGAAATATCAACCTCTCAGACAGATGTTCCCTCAGATTGAGTTAATTCCTTTTTCAATACCAGGTAAAGCCACCCACTAATTTTTAAGCAAGCTGTGGAGATCACAGCTCCCAGACTGATGGAAGGCCTCTCCGAGTTTCCCAGCCTGACAGTGCTTTCCCTGTGACCACTGGTCAAAGTGATTTGAAGTTCAGATGGTCTAGTCAGATGCTAGCAGTTGTTTTCGTCTGGGGAAAGGGACAAGAAAAGATCAGGCACTCGGAAGCCACATTCCTCCAAAAATGCAACAAACACTGGCTGTGCACAAATCTGGAACACCAACACAGAGGGAGCAATGGGGGCTGAGCAAAGGTACAGAGTACTTATCATCACCCTAAGGAGAATGGGTAACCTGGCGGGACATACGGACTGATGGTCACACAGAACAAAGTTTTTGCAAGCCTCTCTCCACTTGTTCACAGTTCCTCCACATTAATGCACTAGTAAATACACATTTTAACCCATCAGGAGCATCTATAAAATTAGGAGACAATCCAGACTAAATCATTTGCTCACACATTTCTCTATCTGAAATTAATAACATTTTGTCTCTACGGAGCCTACCAAGCTGAGGAAACAACTTCTCGCTAAGGTCAAACTTAGACATTTGAATGAAGATCAGGCATTCTTCTGTGAGTGGACAGACCCGAGTTAGCTTACTGCCTGCCTTACAGACAGAGGAAGACTTATGCTAGGAGACAGAAGGTTGTTCCATACCTTAGCTTATTAGCAATGCACTTTCTTCCAAATCCAACAGTAAAAGAAATTCAAAACCCAGGTAGTCTGCATGCACAGGAGCACCTTTTGTTTAATAAATAATTCAACCATGTGTTCCTTTTTAATTTAAAAACGGTCTGACTGAACAGTCAACAGAGTGAACTAAAGTTGGCAAAATACAGTGTTGAAAAATTAAAAAATGTATTCAAGGCTGTATTCATTTGCTTCACTTCTCATATACTGGAGAGACAGGCTGTGCTGAAGTTCTAGCTTCCTTCTTTTTCTTTTAAGTTATACAAATACAGTCACGTGATGCTCACTTGATTTTGAAAGCTGCCCTGCCCTGAAATTAGTCTGTCTCTCTTGCTGTAACCAGCACAGCAGCCACTGCTCCTCTGTCTCATCAATGTCATCAGAAATTCAGCCAAAATGTTCTCATAAGCTCCTCTGCCATGCCTGTGAGAGCTAGACTTAACTATCGAACATCTTGGAAAACAGAAATACTGTAAAACATTCTGGAAATATTCAGACCATCATCTGAATGACGGTTTCATATAGTAATAAGTGTATGGTAAGGTACAGCAAACACATCTGTCTGGCTGCAAAAATCTGCAGATAATGTTGCAATGAAATCCATCCCAGGTCCGAAATTGTAACACACTATTGCAAATGCATACAAATACTTTGAATCAGTTGAGTGCATTGAAAACAGTCAAAAGCATAGAGCACTATCTTAAGTATGAATTCACAGGCTCAGTTTCTGTAAAACAAAATTCTTAGCAGTAAGCAGCTGAGGATAAGAAGGAAAAGAGCAAATAGAGTCAATTCTTACACTTAACCTTCTGCACCACGAGAATTTTAATTTAAAATTTAAAAGAATTTCTTGAATCTTAGCGCAGACAGCAAGGAAAAAGTAACGCTGTGGCAAAACCTCCTTATTTCAGATTCCCAGAGATCTACCTGTCTCCCCACACATCGCAAAGCAGCAGCAGATACTTAATGCCTTCCTAACAAAGCACGACCTTTTAGACTCCACTGTGCTGGGTGTTTGTCTCCCACCACTGTGACTGGCTTTGCAATGTTTTGCACCCTTTCTGATCTGTGTCTTCTGAACCAATGACCACTCTGTAACCACCATGCAACCACGCACCAACACGAAATTACCAGCTCGATGATGTTCACGTGACGTTAAATGCTGACAGAAGGAAATCTTATCGCAGAAAGGTAAGATATGCAGGAAAGAAGATCTTTACAGGGAAGGAGAATAGGGGAAACCTGACCCTTACAAAGTAACACTGAATTTAAAGAAAATGACTTGGCAATAACACACCTTTCAAAGTGGACATACTTATTTAAAATGCATCTTCTCAGAACTACAGGATGACAGACATGAGTCACATTTGGAAGAGACAGAAGTTTCACAAGTACATCTTGAATAATTCCACAGCATATGGAGGAAGACCAGCTTTTCACAAAATTTTCACTATTCTGAACAGTAGTAAAATTACCTGCAGTATACAGGATGAAAACACTATGCGGACCAGATGAGCACTTTGTACAGATAGGAAACTTTCAACACCGTGCTCTGTTGTGACAAAACAGCCTGTGAATTATATGTACAAAATATACCTCTGAATTTGACAAAATCTGTAACAAACACATCAAGATAACTATAGAGATTATTTAGACCCAAACTCCTACCCTGCAAGTCAGAGAGTCTTAAGATTCTCATTTTGGCCAATTACTAGCTTACATTGAGACACTATGCCACAAGTACCATCTCAGTGAACAGACTAATTTAAACCCTGAGAATGCAGGCTACTGCATTTGTGGAGACACATGTTTCCATGCCTTTTCAGGATGGTACTAGTGGGAGCCACTCCAATAGCCTGGCAAGCCCATGCAGAATTTGGTACATAACAAACTGGCTCGCAACCGATTACATTTGAAAGCTGTCTACAGTGGGACTGGCCAACCTAACAAAGTAATGTATGGGGTTGAGAAAAGGTGAACGGCAGAATAAACTGGTCACATGAAACTGAAATAATTTCAACAATTTTACTAGTACTGGTTCTTTTCTGGCTAAAGATTCTGTGATATCT